>NW_007726456.1:622983-663978 GCF_000696425.1 Galeopterus variegatus
GTTGAATATCAATACTCGTGTGCAATATGTGATGCTCAAATCAGAATAATTATTATATTCAACAATATACACTGTCATTGCTATTTGTGGCCCTCTACCAATTCCTCCCTCCCCCTTCCCACCTCCCCACCCCTCCCCCCACCCCCCTCTCTCATGCACACACATTTTTTTCTGAACCATTTGAAAGTAAGTTGCAAATGCTTCAGTATTCCTAAAAAGAAATACATCCTCTTACATAAAAGTAGAATTAACATTGATGTAATTCTATTATCTCATCTACAGACCTTATTCATATTTCACTAATTGTTCCGCTAGCGTTTTTATAGCAAAAATAATGTGTGCGTGTGCTTGCATTTTTGTTTGTTTATCTGGTCCAGAATCCAATCCAGCATCACATATTGCATTTAGATGTCATGTCTCCTTTAATCAGTCTTTGTTTTTCATTTCTTGGATATTTTTAAGGAGTACAGGTCAATTAATTTGTAGAATGTTCCTCAATTTGCAGGTGTGTGATATTTCCTCATGGTTTAGGCTATGCATTTTAAAAGAACACCGCAGAAATAATGCTTTGGCCTTCTCAGTGAATCATATCAGGTGGTGCGTGATACTAATTTGCCCCATTTCTACTGATGGTTAACTTTGGTTAAGTGCTACCTGCTAGATTTCTCCATCATGAAGTTACTGTTATTACATTTGTAATTATTAAATCCACCTAAAAAATTTGATGATTCTAATGATGTATCAGTTTATGGATGCTGGGAAATCCTCTGAGCTCCTCAAAAATCTCTTATCTGTTCACTCTCCTCTTCTATAATTCTTTTAATCCCCCTTATCTGCATTGTGAGCCAACCACTCATCTGCTAGTTGAATGAGCTGAGTCCTTGGGCAAATACTTACTCTATGCCTAAATTTCCTAATCTGTAAAATGGAGATGATAGTAGTAGAGATAATAGAGATGAAAATACATTAAATTAGTTAATATATGTAAAGTGTTTGGAATAATACCTTGCACATTAAAAGTCACAATATGTTTACCATGATGGTGATGCAGATGCTGACAAGGACAGTAACAACATGTATTTTTGAAGTTTCTAATGAGTTGAAGACTTTAAGAAGTACTTAATAATCTATAATTTTTCATGAAGACTAACCTTTCTCACCTGAAATAGGAGCTAAGCAGATTTTCTTTCTTTTAACCAGTGAAGTTTCCTTTTGTGTTTTGTTTTGTTTTGTTTTTATTGAGGTTTATTTGACAGATTATATATATTTAAGGTGCATAAGTTGATGATTTGGTATACATATACCTTGTGAAATAATTACTTTGAACTAATTAACCTATCCATCACCTCAGATAGTTACCACTTTCCTTTTCTTTATTTTCTTTTTTTTTTTTTTTTTTTTTCTTAAAGTACCTCATTACCCTTCTGGTGTTGGGCAATGCTGTTTGTTATGTTCTATATAAAAATTTGGAAATGATGATATTACTTAGGAGAGATTTAAGAGAGTAAAGAGAACTAAAGGCAGAGCCATGGAGTACTACAACGTTTAGAGGTTAAGCAGCGAAGGAGGAGCAACAAAGAAAGCTGAGATGGCTGTTGAAGTAAGACTTTCAGAGATGAGGAGGATCACCAAGCAGGCAAGAGAAGGACCAGCAATCTAGTCAGAAGAGAGAAGAATGAGGGTAAAAACATGGAAGTGTGACAGAACATGGATTAACATGTTTTTGTACTTCTGGAGCATGAATTCTGGGTTAAAGTTGTGGCAAGCAGTAGGAAGTGAGGGCTGGAGGAAAAGGTAGGGTTCTGTTTATTCTACCAAAACTTATATGGACCTGATTTTCAAACAGGGGAGAGTCAATGAAGGATTTTAAGAAAGGAAGCAATATGTGAGGTTTGTATTTGAGAAAGATAATTCTGGTGACAATGTAAGAAACAGATTAAAGTGAGGCAAGACAGTAGTTGGAGGACTAATCAGGAGATTATTTGTAAAGGTTCAAGTTAGAAGCAATGAGGCAGTGAGAGTGAGGAAGGAGGAACCAATCTGAGTTTTAGTTAAAAGTAGAATCTTTACAAATTGGTGACTTACTAAATGTGTGTGGGGGGGGGATAAAAAAAAGAGAGAGAGAAGGGATCTAAGATGATTTCTGCATTTCTGGCTTGTGTAACTGATTGTAGGGTATGGAGCAGTAACTTTGTTACCATTAATCTGGTTACAGGAAGATGTATAGGTTGAGGAGTGAATGTGTGCAATTGAGTTTTAGCAGGCTGAAGCAGAGAGTTTGTATTCAGCTAGATAAGTGGGTCTTGAGCACAGGAACTGTGAAGTTTGATACAACTGAGAAATAAGCCTACAGGTGGGGTGATTGGTGTTCAACTCTTACAACCTGAGGAAAGTAGCAAAGAAAAGATATAAAGGCTGGTTTTAGGAAATATTTAAGGAAAGTATCTTCTAGAGTAACTTACTTCTAAAGTACCTTATTTTTTAGTGCTATTTGGTTGGTTTTATTATTTATAACATGGCTATTATGATAACCTAGATATATTTGGGGTAATTAAACTGGAAGAATTCCATTTATTGGAAAGTTAATTGAAATTAAACTTAGGTGTTTGGTCTGCAGTGAAACAAAGTGAAAGATAAATTTGTCTTTTATCTTTTCACTTCTTTATCAGATTATTAATTAAGCTACTTTTTAATTTTAGATGGAAGAAGAACCATTTAACCCAGACTATGTTGAAGTAGACAGAGTATTAGAAGTCTCTTTTTGTGAAGATAAGGATACCGGTGAGGTAAATATTTGATAGAAATATTTTTTAAGTAAGAAAAACCTGAGCTTTTCCAGATATTCAAACCTTGTGCTTTTTAAAAGTTAAGTCCTACAAGGCCAAGGGTTTGGATCCCCATACCAGCCAACCACCAAAAAATAAAAAAAAAAATTTTAAAGTTAAAAGTTTCATTTGTTTTATGGAAGTAGGTTAGTATGTTTAAACTATTTTTTACTATTCTCTTTTTCCAAATGGTAAAATGAAAAAAATTGTTTTACAGCCTGTTATTTACTACTTAGTAAAGTGGTGCTCATTGCCATATGAAGATAGTACTTGGGAACTAAAAGAAGATGTAGATCTTGCAAAAATAGAAGAGTTTGAACAACTGCAAGCTTCAAGGCCTGACACAAGACATTTGGTAAGAACCTATCTTAACAGCTTCATATTTAGCAGGCTTAATGAATTTTTAATTAATATTAATATATTATGTATTTATATTATTACAATTAGTACTGTACTTTTTAATTCCCACATAATTTCATATGCACACTAATTTAGCTATTCTTCCATTAGTAGATATTCCAGTTTTGGGGGGTTTTTTTGCTATTATAAACAATTCTGCATTGAATATTAAGCCCTTATATGAGTTTCTGTAAGATAAATTAGTGTAATTTGTGTAATTGCTTGGGTAGAGAGTCTGTACATTTAAAATTTTGACAAGTATTTCCTTCCAAGTTTCCCTTCAGAAAAATTGTTCTAGTTAACTCTTCTACCTCATCTCTTAATTTAAAAGTTTTCCACTACTCTTTCTCTCAGATCACTTAAATATCAATAATATCATTTCTAGCTCTAGTCTGGAGCAAAAGTTCTTAATTTTGATGAAGTCCAGTTTATCTGTCTTTTCCTTATGAATCATACTTTTGGTGTATCTAAGAAATTTTTGCGTAACTCAAGTTCACAAAAATTTTTCTCCTAATTTCTGCTGGAAATCTTGTAGTTTCAGGCAACATTTAGGTCTGTGATCCATCTTGAGTTAATTTTTGTGTGTAGTGCACTGTGTGGATCAAAGTTTGTTTTTTACTCATGGTTATCTAATCATTATAGCACCATTTGTTGAAAAACTTCTCTTTTCTCCACTGAATTGCCTTTCCAATTTGTCAAAAATCAGTTGACTAAATGCCTGTGGGTGTGTTTCTGAGCTATCTACTGTATTCTGTTTCATTGACTTTTTAAAAAAATTTTTACATCAATTCTACTAGTCTTGATTTTTCAACTTCTATAGGTCTTGAAATCAGTCAGTGTATATCCTCCAAGTTTATTCTTCTTTTTTCAGAGTTGTTTGGTCTATTTCTGGTCATTTGCATTTCCATATACATTTAGAATCAGCTTGTCAATTTCTACAAAACACCAATAGGATTTTGGTTGGATTGTGTTGAATCTATTGTTCAATTTGGGAAGAATTAATAACTTAATAATGTTGAGTCTTTCAGTCCATGAACATGGTATATCTCCATTTATTTAGCTCTTCTTTAATTTCTCTCAGAAGTGTTTTGTAGTTTTAAATATTGTGGTCTTACACAACTTTCATAATATTTATTCCTAAATATGTCATGTTTTAGATGCTATTATAAAATGGTTATTGTTTTTTTTTAAAATTTATTGATTGTTGCTGCAATATTGAATACAATTGACTTTTCTATATTTATCTTATATTATGCAGCATTGCTAAAATCACTACTTAGTTTAGCATTTTTGTAGGTTCCACAGGATTTTCTGCATAGACGAATCATATTTTCTATGAATAAAGACAGTTTTAATTCTTCCTTTTCAATTTGATGACTTTTATCTCTCTCTCTTTTTTTTGCCTGATTATGGTTGTTAGAACCTGCAGTACAATGTTGAAGAGAAGTGGTCCTGATCTTAGGGGGAAAGTATTTGGTCTTTGACTTTTATATAATGTTACCTCTGGCTTTTTTATAAATATGCCTTAATAGGTTGAGGAAGTTCTCTTCTATTCAAAATTTGATAAGAGTTTTATTAAGAGTGGATATTGAATTTTTCAAACACCTTTTCTGTATCTGTTGAGATGATCATATTTTTGTTTTTCAATCTATTGCTCAACATTGATTAATTTTCAATTTTAAACCCACCTTCCATCTCTGATAAAAACCCCACTTGATCATGATGTAGTTCCCTTTTTGCATATTGTTAGATTTCATTTGGTAAAATTTTGTTAAGAATTTTTGCATCTCTATTCAGGAGAAATAATGGTCTGTAGTTTTTTGGGGGGCGGGGGTTGTTAGTTTTTTTTGTCCTTTTTTTTTTTTTTTTTTTTTTTTTTTTTTTTTTTTTTGGTTTTTTTTTTTGGTTTTTTGTTTTCTTGTAATGGCTTTGTTTGGTTTAGATATCAAGGCTTCATAGATTGAGTTGGGAAGAATACCTTCCTCTTCAGTATTCTGAAAGAATGTGTGTAGAATTAATTTTGCTTTTTAAATGTTAATGAAAATTTCATCATCATACTATACACTATTATGCTTCTAGGGTTATTTTTAAAGCAATGCTTTTTGCCATGAATAAGATGTATGGAAGATTTAAACATCTGACAGACATTTTTCATTTTTTGTTTTCCCACAAAGGACCGTCCTCCCTCTAATATTTGGAAAAAAATAGATCAATCCAGGGACTATAAGAATGGCAATCAACTCAGGGAATATCAACTGGAAGGACTCAACTGGCTCTTGTTTAATTGGTATAATAGGTATGTAGCATGTCTTTACAGAAAAAAAATTAGTGCGTTTTTCTTTTTTTAATTTGTGCCAAAATATTTTAAGTAAGTACTGATGTTGCTATATTGTTATTGTAATGAAGTCTATTATTTATTTATTTATTTATTTATTTATTTATTTTTCCTTTTTGTCATTTTTCTTGTCCGGCAACGGATCACAACCCTCAGTGTCGCGCCCGTACCGGACCGGGACCGGCAACGGGATCGCAACCCTTGGTGTTGCTCCCACGCCTTGCTCAGCCAGTGAGCGGGAACCGGTCTGTATGTGGGATCCAAACCCTCGGCAGGAGCGCCACCGCGCTCCCAAGCGGCGCACTGTAGCAGTGCGCCACTGGGCCGGCCCGAAGTCTATTATTTAAAGTGAGGCAAATATATAAATTATAATTTAGGATTTCAACTGCAATTACTTTGTTTAGATGTGTACCAATCAGAGCAGAAAAAAGTTGGTATGTTGGTTAATAATTACATTTGAAATACCTTTCTTCATGTCCTAAAACATTTGCATGTTATAGAATGTTTTTCAATTTGTCAACTTATACTACTGTCTGCCAACAATTGTTTCTACTTAGTGACTTGTGAGCAAGTTACACCTTTAGAAATTTGATAGATCTCTGCATTATTTAATGGAAGTCTTCAAAGAAGTAGTTTGTCAGCAATTGATAAGGAATAGAATATAAAATATAGGGATCTAGTAATGAATTACCCCATTCTTATTAATTATTTTCCAAGTTGTTCAAAATGCTTTATAGAATATATCACATTCTTTATTGATATGAAAAGATAATTGCTAAAGAAGTAAAAAATGGTACCATGATTGAGAAAGAAGTATAGTAGTATATGCAAAAGAGCGAATGAAGGCACTAATTTTAGTATTAATAGCAAAATTTGATGATACTTTCATTCAAAATTATTTTTCTGTGTTTTTACTTCTCACATGGTTCTTCTGAGTTGTTACCCTTAGTAATAGTTATGAGACTGAGAGGCTGGCGGGTTAGCTTAGTGGGTTAGAGTGCAGTGTTACAACACGACAGTCAAGGATTCAGATCCCTGTACTGACCAGCCACCAAAATAAAAGAGAGAGACTCAGTCAAATAGAGTGAGAGGGACCTGTTATCCCACTTAGTGTTTTTTCCCTTGGGATATGTTTTCTAAATATTAATCATCATTTTTCCCAAAAGAACCATCCAGGTAAAATAGTTAACAAAACATTTGTTTTAACTTGCCTTCCATCATCTGTACCTTTCCCATTTCCTACATTGCCTGTTTTAAACTTTCACAACTTTCTTTAAGCCCTTTATCATAACCCTACCTTTTTCACTCTCTGTATGTGACTGCTTCATAGAGAAGCCCGGTGAACTCATTCAAATTCTTGCCTACCCTCACGTCAAAGCCTAGAAATGTATCTCCATCTGTAGCCACTCTTACTTACCTCTATCCTCACATATCAGAAGATAAAAGGTCCTTGCCTGGGACCAAGACTAATACTGCCACCTCAACTCTTGATGTACCATCTCATCCAGTCTTTTTAGGGACTCACTTCAATCATTTTTATTCTTCTGTTGCATACCTTCAAGCCGTCCCTGAGGACTATTGCCATATCTTCAGTCTATGAACAAATTTAGGTTTAACCTAGGTATAAAAAGAAAAAGATAAACCTACTCTTGACTCTGATTTTCCTTCTAGCTACTTTGAGCCTTTTTTGTAACTTCCTAGGCAAATATCTAGGTACAGTAGACTGTACTAGCTCTCCCCATTTCCTCATCTCCAATTCTCTTTTCAACCTGTTGCAGTCTGGATTTTGTTTCTGTCTCTTCTCTAAAACTCTTAATTTTCCAATCCATGAGCTATTTTTCAGCCCTAATTTGCTTTCTCTGCTGCATTGCATAGCAGATGCTACTCCTTCCTTCTTTAAACTTTTCCCCCATTTTAACCCCCAACAATTTTCACAGTATGACCCTTTCCCAGCTGTCTAGTGCCTCTGTGACTATTTCTTTTAATAGCCTGGCTCCTCTTCTGTCTGCCGTTTAGATGTTATATTTTCTTGCCATAGATTCTGTCCTTAGCTTTTTTCTCATATTATATGTTTGTTTTCCCTAAGCCACACTCTGTACCTCCCTACCCCTGTGCCTTCTCTTATCAGCAATATTCTAAGTGTCCTATGCTTTTATCTCTAACTAAGGCCTTGAACTCTGGGCCCATATTTCTATTTGCATCTTTCTATCCGAATGTCTATCTCAGTGATTCTTTAAACACAGCAGATTGAAAATTAATCTTGTTTCCTCTTTCCTGCATATCAAACTCGTTCTTCCTCTATATTTTTCATCTTGGTTAATAACACAATTTAGTCACCCAAACTGAAGTCTGGTTGTCATCCTACACCCCATACATCTATTTGGTGACTAGATCTTATTCACTGTAACTCATAATTAACTCTGGAATTGGTTCTGTTCTCTTAACCTCTCCTCTCTTAGTCCAGGTACCCATACTTTCTTCCCTGCACTATTATAGTACTTTCCCAAATAGTGTTCCAACTTTTAGTCACCTATATACAATACCACCAGAGTAAGCTTTAAAATACAAATTTAATCTCATCAGGTTTGTTTTTAGGGGTTTTTTTGTTTTGTTTTGTTTTGTTTTCAGCTTGCTAGTGCAGGGATCTAACCCTAAATCTTTAAGATTTTTAGGGACTCCATTTGCATAATAGAATGATGTCTAACCTCTTTTGTTTATGGCCCCCTACTTATCTTAATAATCTCTTTTTCCCTTTACCCTCCCCTCTAAACCATTTTGGTTTTCCAGTAGATCATGTTTTTACACTTCTGCTCCTTTGCTGTGCACTCTGGCAAAATCCTATGCTTTACTGTCCTCCTCTGTGAAGGAGGTTTTCTCTCATCTCTTCTGGCCAGAGTTTGATGCTTACTCTTGTGAGCTTCCATAGTAAACTTTATACTGATGATTCTTAACTGGGCAGATGTCATAAGCATCCGTGGAACTTGTTTTAAAAATTACAGCTGATTTGATCATACTCCATACACACTGAATTAGAATATATAGGGGAGGGCCCTGGATATCTGTGGTTTTTTTCAAGCTTTGTAGTAGGCTCTTCTAATGCACAGCCATGGTTGAAAACCAGTGCTTTATGTGTGCTAGTATGATAGCACATTGCATGACTATTTATTTATTTGCATGTCTGCTTCTCTAATAGATACAAGCCCCCTGGAAGGCAGAGAACACGTTCTATTTTTTTTTTATCCCATCTTATACTGTCCTGAGATATAGAAGGTATTTAATAAATGCTTCCTGAACAAATAATATATTTAGTTTGCCTTGCTCTTGCCTTTTCACTCTTTGAAAAACCAAACATCTACTGGGTGGTATCTTTATTTTGGAACTACAAAAATCTTTAGTTTTCACTTTGCAGGATTATAATAAAATTGTAATCTTGAGCCTACTCTACTCTGCACTTAGCAACTTTTGTTTTTATAAATGCAAATATTTTTATTTATCTTTGATTATTTTTATATATTTATCTTTGAAATATTATACATTGTAGTATACAGAAAAACCCAATGTACGCATGGATAATATATTTGTTTGTTTCAGACGAAACTGCATTTTAGCAGATGAAATGGGTCTTGGCAAAACCATTCAATCCATTACATTCCTCTATGAAATCCTTCTGACTGGTATAAAAGGACCTTTCCTGATTATTGCTCCACTTTCTACTATTGCAAACTGGGAGAGAGAATTTCGTACGTGGACTGATATTAATGTTGTGGTTTATCATGGGAGCCTGATTAGCAGACAAATGATACAGCAATATGAAATGTACTTCAGGGACTCACAGGTGTGTTATTAATGATCTTGTTTATTATTTGAATGGTCAGGGCTGAAAAAGATAAGCATTATATACCAATTACTTTTAAATTTAGGATAGATCTTTTTAGATCTTATTTTAAGCACTTTTATTCATTATATTTATTTTATAATAAATTTTAATATGTGAAGAGAACAAAGACAAAAGTCAGTTTAATGCTCTAGTTCACTGTACACGAATATGCTGATTTATACAAATGTACAGATTTGATTGTAATCCTTAATTTTTCAACTATAATAGTTATTTTAATTGTACATTAAATTTATTTTTAGAATAGTAACTGTCTCTTTGATTGTCCTCCAGTTTTTTCTCTTTTCTTAAAATTTAAATCTTCAGTGAACACCATGGGTTTAAATGACTATTGAGGTGAGACCATAGGTTCTATTTCATGTTCAATGGATTTTGATTTTAGATGTTATTAAAATTTGGTTTGTTTCTTTTGTGTACTGATATAGGCATACCTCCATCTTTTTGTCCTTAGGGTTGGTTATTGCAGTTCTCTGGTAATTTGATGGTTTTCCTCTCCCCTGTATCCTAGAGGCATATTTTCCGTTTTACTTTGGCTACTTACTCTTTAGGAAGGGATTTCCTATTTCTCCTAAATACATAGATCATATGTATTTATGATATAACAACATTAGAAAGAATTTTCAAGCAGAAAACTAAGACTAAAAAACATGAAGTGCCTAATTGTAGTTTGAATATTAATATGAATTATTTTAGATAAAAATATCTTTAAAGAAATAAAACCAATAAACACAATTCACACACTATTTAATTCTAAAAAGTTTATTGCCTGGCACTGTACCTCAATAGCATCTTAATATTTATTTTTCTTTCACTCATATTCTTCTGTTGTAAAAGGATTATTATAACACATGGCCAGTTCATGTGATACGATAGAAGTTGAAGTACAATAATGTGCATAACCTTCTACTTTTTCCTACTATTTATAACTGATTTTCTACCTATTTGAGGCCGAAAATGGATGAATAAACTGATTTTGTTTCTGCAACCTCATTTTCTCTCCTACTTCTAAGGTTGAAACAATTACATTTATACGAAATTAAGCATCTATATAATCCTTTAGTTATTTCTTAGTCAAAAACTATTACCTTTGCACCTTTGGAGTCTATGACATCTTAGGCTATAGTCTGATTCTCTTCCATTGTGTTGATCATTCTTAATCATACATTGTAGAATTGAGCTCTATGATGTCAATAAAAAGGATTTAGTTCAATCCTCTCGTTTTTTACAGAAGGCACAACTAAAACTTGAGACTTTAAGAGATTTTTAATAAAGTTACAATTTTAATATATGTGTCATGTGAGTTTGGCATAAATGTAGCAGCCAATAAGCTGAAAGATTCTTGATGTGTAATAAACTGAATAATATATATTAAATATTATATTTTTATGGTAAATGTTATAGATTTTCAAAGTATATTATATGAAGAGGTTTTAAATTTCAAAAGATAAAAGTGTCTCATGTAGTGAGATAAATAGATTCGTACTTTCAATATAGAAATAACTGAGTTAACTTTTCAAATATATTTAAATATAAACTAATTGAATATTTAACTTCTGCTTTTTCCAAGTTATCAAACAGCTTTAAATCACACTAGTAGTAAAATTATGCTAAAATTTTTCAGATTGCCCTGGGAAAAGCAAGAGAAGTAATAACACTTAATAACCACAAATATTTATTGAGTATTTACCATGTGCCAGGCATTATACTAAACAGTTTACATATATTATTTCACTTAATATTTGTAATGTCAACCTTGTAAAATAGAAAATATTATCCCCATTTTTCACATGAGGAAACTGAGGTATAGAGAACTTATGTAGATTGCCCTAAAACCACAGAGCAAAACTGCGATTAATAAACTTTAGTCAGTTAGGCTCAAGAGCCCTTGTTATTAAACACTATGATGTCAACTTAAGTGAATATATTATATCCCAGATTTTTAGAGCTGTATAAATGCCATAGATTTAGACTACTTTAATAATATTTTACTGGAAGTATTATTCAAATGGCCAATGTATGCAGTCAGTATGAACTAATCTAAAATTAAATAGGTTAATTAAAATCTACATTAGAACACATCATCATTCTTAACCCTTCCTTTGTTTTAATACCTAATATTTTATGTTTTGAAATCCCACTTAAATGCTCTCTTCACTTAGATTCTAGGACTTCATGCTGTCCTATATCACTACTTATTTCTTCTCAAGCCCCTTTACTGATACATTCTTTTCTGCCCTAAATCTAACCTTTGGGGTAAACTAGGTCCCAGTCTTCTAACTCTTTTATATCTTTACTCATTCCATCAGAGATTTCATTCACACACACAACTTACATGCCACCTGTACTGCTGGTAACTCCCAAATCTATCACTAACTCTAAATTTTTTTCTAAATTCCAGAGTCATATCCAAATGCCTACTTAACATCTGCACTTCAATGTATCTAATAGACATCTGAAACTTAACACATATAAAACCAAAATCCTCAGCTTCCTCATTTCAGTAAATAGTAACACCAGCTTCCAGTTGTTCAAGCTAAAATTTTTAGATTCAAATTTGAGTCTTCTCTTTATCTCACTCCATACCTATCCCTTAAGAAATTCTGTTGGCTCTACCTTAAAAATATATTTAGAACTGACCACTTCTCATGACCTCCAATGACGATTTCTGGCTTGGATTACTATGACAGCTTTTTAACTGGTCTGCATGATACTGTCCTTGGCCTCTTCAGACTATTTTCACAACAGCCAAAGGGATTCTTATAAAATATAAATCAAATCATGGGACTTCTTCTCTCAAACCCCTTCAGTAGCTTCTTGCTCAGAGTAAGAGCCAAAGTCCTTACCACAGTTTCAAGTCCCTATTCAAACTGTCTCATCTCCACCCCCTGCCTCACTTACTGGATTTCAACCATTCTGGTTTTCTTGCCGTTATCTGAATACCACCACACCCCCTTTAGGGCCTTTACGCTTGCTACTAAGAATGCTTTCTCCTGTACTTTTATTAACAATGTTTTCTCCTGTAGATCTCTACATATCAACATGTCTTCCTCCCTCCTCTTCAGATTTTTGCTCAAATGTCACTTCTCAGTCGTGACCTACCCTATATAAAATTGCAGTGGCCACCTCTGACTTTATACTTCTTATCCCACATCCTTGTTGTATTTTTACTCCACAACCTTTATCTCTTTCTCTCTCTCTTTTTTTTTTTGTAATTTTTTTTTTCTTAATAGCTGTGTCCTGCATTAGAATTGTTGGAATGTAAGTTGCAAAAGTATGATTATTTTTGTCTGTTTTTGTTTACTGCTATATCTCCAGCAACTAGAACTGGGTCTGGCACATAGATACTCAGTAAATATTTGCTGAATAAATTATTTAGTTGGCTAATTTTGCTGTTCATTACTTACTTGCCATTATAAGTGTGTAGACTCGTGGATATAAGTATTAAACATTAATACTGAAATCTCATTGGCCAGATTTTATAATGACTGTTTCTTTCTTGGCCTAAAATTGTTACTACAGTTCTTTAAAATTATCATAAAGCATTTTACCAAGGAATACTTATTTGGATATAATTATAAATAATTGTGTTGGCATAATTTTTGACATTATTGAAAACAGCAATCTAATACAGCTTTAATGCTAAAATTTCTCATTTTAAGGGAGTGTCTATGCTTATGTAAAAATTTTAGTGGAAGATGTTTTATGGCAGACATCACTAGATGCCATTTCACAGAAATAAAAAAATGTTATTAAGACAGTCTAGCAAATTATTGTATTTGATAATAATTTCTAGGGGCGTATCATTCGAGGAGCTTACAGATTCCAAGCCATCATCACCACTTTTGAAATGATTCTTGGAGGCTGTGGAGAGCTTAATGCAATTGAATGGCGATGTGTGATTATTGATGAAGCACATAGGTTAAAAAATAAAAATTGTAAACTTCTAGAAGGTCTAAAACTCATGAATCTGGTAAGTAACTTAATATCATTACTGTGAATTCATTTTGTTAGCTGTATATTTCATGGGGAGTTACAGAGTTAATGTTAGAAACATTTTTTTATTTTTTGAAGGTGATGAATAAAAACTCTTTTAAAATTTTAGGGCCGGCCCGGTGGCGCACTGCTACAGTGCGCCGCTTGAGAGCGCGGCGGCGCTCCCGCTGAGGGTTCGGATCCCACATACAGACCGGTTCCCGCTCACTGGCTGAGTGAGGTGCGGGTGCAACACTGAGGGTTGTGATCCCGTTGCCGGTCCCGGTCCGGTACGAGCGCGACACTGAGGGTTGTGATCCGTTGCCAGACACGACAAAAGACAAAAAAAAAAAGGAAAAAATAAAATAAAATTTTAGAGCATAGATATATCTGAATACTATCTGTGATAACAGATTTTTTTCTTTTTTCTTTTTATTTTCTTCTTTAATTAGTAAGGGGAAAAAAAATCTCATCTGTTTTAAAAATTTTCAGTTCTTTCCTCCAAAAAGCTTTAGTAATTAATTCAAAAATTTTTCAAAAAAGGAATCCCCTGTAGAGTGTGTACTATTGAAAAGAAAATAGGACCATAAGTTTTAGGCCATACATTTCTTTTTTTTTTCTTTTCCTTTTTTGTCTTTTTTCGTGACCAGTAACGGGATCGCAACCCTCGGTGTCGCGCCCGTACTGCGACCGGCAACGGAATCGCAACCCTCGGTGTCGTGCCCGCACCGCGCTCAACCAGTGAGCGGACCGGTCTCTATATGGGATCCGAACCCTCGGCGGGAGTGCCACCGCGCTCCCAAGCGCCGCACTCTACCGAGTGCGCCACCGGGCCGGCCCCAAGGCCATACATTTCTTAATTAAAAAATCCTTTCACCAAAGTTCTAATATCATTCAGATCATTTATGATACAAAGTTCTTACACAGGTCTGCCGTGCTTAGCATGTGTTGGTTATAACCAATAATGAGATTTCTTAAAGTCATCTTCTTGTTAAAGTGAGTGGGAAAGCACTTCTTTTAAATGAAACGGTTTTTTTAACATTTTGATTTTTAATTAAGATCACATAATTACTACATGAGCATTTGAACAAATAAATATACAGAATCACATACAGTAAAAAATTAAATTGCTCCTTTTTATTCCCTCTCCATCTAGACCCCACACCCATTCACCTCCTTACTCTATTATTGACAGTTTAATGTCCATCTTTCTAGACCATTTTCTAGCATATACAAGTACATATGCAGCCACACAAGTACATATACAAATATTTAGTTTGGGAATTTAGAGGTGTTGTCAAATAAAATTTTAAATGATAATTTATACTACTGTCATTAAAAATATTCTATTTTTTTTCTCACGTCACTATTGTTTACTTTTTAATGAAATTCTAGTTTAGAAACATATTCCAACCAGCCCTTTTTTACATTCTTGTATTTTAAACTCAGTGATTTGATAATTTGTTCTTCAGTGCAGAGTTAAATGATGATCATTCAAATTATAAAGAATGAGCACTCTTTGGTATTCAAATTACCATGTCAAGAATGGTTGAGTACAAAAGAAACAAACACCCTTTTTGTTCTTAGAAAATGTGTTTCTTTGAGAGGGCCTAAAATATGCTTTTTAAAGAATTTTTTAAAGGCATGAATGGGTAAAAATTAATAGTATACAAAGTAAAGGCAGTACAAGAATGATGCAGAGTTTTTAAAAAGTTAGTGAGAAAGCACATTACTGAAATTTCATGGGTAGTGACATATTTTGAGTTGACTCTTGAAAATTATGGTTGGAAAATGTTTGCTTTTCAAATATTGAACATTTGACAACCTTGGTCAGCTTTCATGTAATTTTAATACTATGGTGTTTGATGTGAATTGTTCTTGCTTTATGTAGGAACATAAGGTGCTTTTGACTGGCACACCTCTCCAAAATACAGTTGAAGAACTTTTCAGTCTTCTTCACTTTCTTGAACCCTTAAGGTTTCCTTCTGAATCAACATTTATGCAAGAATTTGGGGATCTGAAAACAGAGGAACAGGTATCCTATTGCTCTTTGTAAATAAGTACATCAAAATTCTTATTATTGTAATTATTTTGTATGTGTAATTGAATATGCACTTGTGTTTATATCTTTTCATCATTTTTTATTCAGGTGCAGAAACTTCAGGCTATCCTAAAACCAATGATGTTGAGACGATTAAAAGAAGATGTGGAAAAGAAGTTGGCACCTAAGGAAGAAACCATCATTGAAGTAGAACTTACTAATATTCAAAAGAAATACTACCGTGCTATTTTGGAGAAGAACTTTTCATTTTTAGCCAAAGGAGCAGGACAAACTAATGTTCCTAACTTGGTCAATACCATGATGGAGCTCAGGAAGTGCTGTAATCATCCATATCTTATCAAAGGTAATTAAAAAGAATTACAACTAATACTTTTTTCTTTCAATAATTATTAATGAATAAATAAACACCATTATAGCCTTAGTGGCTGTTACATATCTGCACTCTGGTGTTCTGAGGGATTACAAGTGTTTCAGAATCAAGGGCAATGTGAACTACTTTGTCAGGTGTCTCGTGTTAGTGCACCAGGGAGCAAGAGTTTGTTCAATCTAACTTGTACTATAATTTCTTTTCCAATTTAATCCTCCTCAAGGACAAAGTTAGCAAAGCCCATCTTTGGGCTGTGCATTTACATTATTTTCCTAGTTTCTTTCTGCACTAGATACCCAAGTTACTGTTTCAGTTTTTGTTGTATAATAGTGTTACTTTGTAAGGTTTTCTCAGGTTCTCTGCCACCATTCTTTTTGTACAATGTTTGGGTCTTTTCACTTATTACTGGGAATATACTCCTCATCTGCTTACTTTACTCAAGACAATAGAAGTCTCTCTTGCAGTCCATACTCTTATGGCTAGACAGACTGAGGGAAGGAATGCAGAGAGTATCTTTAATTCTCATGTAGACTCTCCGAAGGAAGTATGCATCAGGGACCTGTAACATGACTTGCCTTTTAATTTTTGTTTCCCTGTTTTGATGGCTAAAAAGATGCCCATAGACACATCCACATCAATTGTGATCACCCTACAGTGATGACCCCTGTTATGATTAATGTTCAAATATTAGATGTTTGTTTAAAAATATATTTGTTACTCACCTGGGTTAGGACCACAATTTCATTAATTCTTTCCCTAATAGCATTCATTAAACATTTAGCAAACATAAATTTGTACAAGGCATTATGCCAGGTGTCTGTAGAAATAAAAAGATGCTGGGCCAGCCCGTGGCTCACTTGGGAGAGTGTGGTGCTGATAACACCAAGGCTATGGGTTCGGATCCCATATAGGGATGGCCGGTTAGCTCACTTGGGAGAGCAGGGTGCTGACAACACCAAGTCAAGGGTTAAGATCCCCTTACCAGTCATCTTTTAAAAAAAAAAGAAATAAAAAGATGCTTAAGACATTGTCTGTGTCCTCAATGGAATTATAGTCTGGTGTTGGTGGGGATTTAGCCACAAACATAAGTAATTCTAATAAAAGCAATAATGTACTTGCCATTAGAAAACTATAAAATATGGGCCGGCCCGGTGGCGCACTGCTACAGTGCGCCGCTTGAGAGCCCGGTGGCGCTCCCGCCAAGGGTTCGGATGCCACATACAGACCGGTTCCCGCTCACTGGCTGAGCGAGGTGTGGGAGCAACACCGAGGGTTGCGATCCCGTTGCCGGTCCGGGTCCGGTACGGGCGCGACACTGAGGGTTGCGATCCGTTGCCGGACACGAAAAAAAGACAAAAAGGAAAAAAAAAAGAAAACTATAATATGTTACTGAAGGCCAGAGGAGCACTAATTTTGGTTAAAAAGACAGCAATTGGGAATTGCTTGCATTTGTACATTGCTGCTATTGTGTCATATTTCTTTGACAGGTGCTGAGGAGAAAATACTTGGAGAATTTAGAGATACATATAATCCAGCTGCTTCTGATTTTCATTTGCAAGCAATGATCCAGTCTGCTGGTAAATTGGTCCTTATTGATAAATTGCTTCCCAAAATGAAAGCAGGAGGTCATAAAGTGCTCATCTTCTCTCAGATGGTACGCTGCCTTGACATCCTGGAGGACTATCTCATACATAAAAGGTAAATGATACTATAATTCATTGAATTATACTAAGTATATGTTATTAAGGTTTGTGCGGCACTGTACTGTAACCAAACTTTACTAATAACTTTAACTAGATACAAATCCATTTAGATCTGTAAGTGAAAATTGCTTAGGATTATGTGTTATGTGTTGTTCTAACCTGCATATGTTACAATAGTAGGTGGGGCTGAGGACATTGATTAAGAAACTTTTGCAAATTAACAGGTATTTGATTTAGGAATGGGTTTATTAGTGTACATTTTACTTGATTTGTAAACGTCATGATAATGACACTTTAAATGGACTTGTATTTAAGACAGCTGTCTTCAAAATTGAAAAAAGCAATTCAATAGCCTTTTCGGATATATTTCATTATAATACTTAGAAACTTAAATTATTGCACTTTTATTTTTCCCATATACTATATATAATTTGTTCATGCTTTAATAATCTTTTCAAATAGTTTAATGTGGATTTTTGTTTTTGAACATAACAGTGAGATACTCTTAAATATTTTCTAACCAGTATTTAAATAAAGAGGATATTTATTATAGGATATTTTATCAGAACAGTAAGATTCAATCTGCTGTCAACACATTAATATAAAAGGGAATCAGAAATTTTAGTTCAATAGATTTTAACCTTTAGAGATAATTAAAGGTCTATTCTAGTTTATATTATCAGAGATTATGTAGTTCATTTGCACTTTTCATTTTTATTTCTAGTTCCATGTTCCTTGTCAGTATTTCACTCCTTTAGCCTCATTTCAAACTGTATATTTTTTATTTTTTACCATATAAGTGATAGGAACATTAAATTGCAATATTCCTTAAAAAAACCATTGTTACATTTTCTTGATCTCCTTATGCAAAGAATTTTATACAAAGATAAAGCTGTTTGTTTTTAAATTTCCATAAGGTAAATTTCATGGAAAGTACCAATTCTTTTATTATTTTTTTAATTTTTATAGTAGTTTTAGTTTTACAGAGAAATTGAGCAGAAAGTACAGATAATTCCCACACCCTCTCCAGACCCATATATACAGTTTCTCTTATTATTGACATGTTACATTAGTGTGGTACATTTGCTACAATTATGACTCAATATCGATATATTATTATTAATTTTATATTAGGGTTTCTTTTGTGTATTATACAGTTCTGTAGGTTTTGCCAAATGCATAATGTCATGTATTCACCATTAAAGTATCATACACAATAGTTTCACCAACCTAAAAATCCTCTGTACTCCATCTATTCATCTTTCTTTCCTTCCTTCCTTCCCTCATCCCCTGAAATCCTGGCAATCACTGATTTTTTTTTTTTTCTCATTACCTCAAACACTTATTTCTTTGTGTTGCAAACATTCAAAATCCTCTCTTCTAGCTAATTGAAACTATACACTAAATTGTTAATTATAGTCACCTTTCAGTGCTATAGGACACTATATCTTATTCCTGCTGTCTAGCTGTACTTTTTTTTTTTTGTCTTTTTGTCTTTTTTCGTGTCCGGCAATGGATCGCAACCCTCAGTGTTGTGCCCGTACCAGACCGGGACCAGCAACGGGATCGCAACCCTCGGTGTTGCGCCCGCACCTCGCTCAGCCAATGAGCGGGAACCGGTCTGTATGTGGGATCCGAACCCTCAGCGGGAGCGCCACCACGCTCCCAAGCGGCGCACTGTAGCAGTGTGCCACCGGGCCAGCCCTGTCTAGCTGTACTTTTGTATCCCTTAACCAGCCTGTCACTATACCCTTCCCTATTCTGCTCTCTACTTCTATGTAATCAACTTTCTTTGCCTCCACATGTGAATGAGAACATGGGGTATTTTTCTATCTGTTTCTGGCTTACTTCACTTTCATGATGTCCTCCAAGCTCATCCATGTTGCCAAAAACGACAAGATTTCATTCTTTTTTATGGCTGAATAATATTACATTGTGTATATATACCACATTTTCTTAATCCATACATCTGTTGATGGACACTTGGGTTGATTCTATATCATGGCTATTGTGAATAGTGCTGTAGTAAACACAGGAGTGCAAATATCTCTTTGATATACTGATTTGCTTTCCTTTGGATATATACCTAGTAGTGGGATTGCTGCATCATATGGTAGTTCTATTTGAGAGCTACAATAGTTTTTTGAGAAACCTTCAGACTGTTTTCTGTAATGAGTGTACTAATTTACATTTCTACCAACAATGTATAGTAATTCCCCTTTCTCCACATCCTCACCATCATTTGTTTTTTTCTGTCTTTTTGATAATAGCCATTCTAACTGGAATGAGATGATCTCTCATTGTGGTTTTCATTTGCATTTTACTGATGATTAGTGATGATTAGTAACATTTTTTATATTCCTGTTGTACATTTGTATGTCTTTTTTTTTTTTTTTTTTTTTTTTTTTTTTGTGTCCGGCAACGGATCGCAACCCTCAGTGTTGCCCCCGTACCGGACCAGGACCGGCAACGGGATCGCAACCCTCGGTGTTGCCCCCGCGCCTCACTCAGCCAGTGAGCGGGAACCAGTCTGTATGTGGGATCCGAACCCTCGGCAGGAGCGCCACCGCGCTTCCCAAGCGGTGCACTAGCGCAGTGCGCCACCGGGCTGGCCCTGTACATTTGTATGTCTTTGAGAAATTTCTATTCAGCTCATTTGCCCATTTTTTGATCGGATTATTTGTTTTCTTGCTATTGAGTTAAGTTCCTTGTATATTGTGAATATTAATCCTTTGTCAGATGCATAGTTTGCAAATATTTTCTCCCATTCTGCAGGTTGTCTCTTCTCTCTGTTAATTGTTTTCTTTACTGTGTAGAAGCTTTTTCATTTGGTATAATCTCATTTGCCTATTTTTGCTTTTGTTGCCTATGCTTTTGAGGTCCTCTTCAAAGTCTTTGCCCAGCCCAATGTCCTGAAGCATTTCCCTTATGTTTTCTTCTAGTACTTTCATGGTTTCAGGTCTTACATTTAAATCTTTATCCATTTTGAGTTGATTTTTGTATATGGTGAGAGGGATCTAGTTTCATTCTTCTGCATATGGCTATTCAGTTTTCCCAGCTCCATTTATTGAGACTGTCCTGTTCCCAATGAAAACTGGACGTTTATTGAAAACCAGCTGGCTGAAAGTACATGGCTTTATTTCTGGGTTCTCTATTCTGTTGCACTGGTCTCCGTGTTTGTTTTTATGCAGTACCATACTGTTTTGGTTGCTATAGCTTTGTATGTAGTATACTTTGAAGCCAGGTAGTGTAATGCCTCCAGCTTTGTTCTTCAAATAGCCAAAGCCTTTGTGTTTCCATACTAATTTTAGGATTGTTTTTTCAGTTTCTGTGAAGAATGTCATTGGTGTTCTGACAGTGATTGCACTGAATCTGTAGATCACTTTTGGTAGTATGGTCATTTTCACAATATTAATTCTTCCAACCTCAAAACATGTCTTTCCATTTCTTTGGGTTCTCTTCAGTTTCTTTCATTAGTGCGTTACAGTTTTCCTTATAGAGATCTTCAACCTCCTTGGTTAAATTAATTCCTAGGCATTTTATTTCTTTTGTAGCTATTGTAAATGGGATGCTTTCTTGATTTTTTTTTTCCATCTTGCTCATCATCAGGGTATAAAATGCTACAATTCTTGTGTGAATGATTTTGCATCCTGAAACTTTACTGAATTTGTTTATCAGTTCTAAGAGTTTTTTGGTGAAGTTTTTAGGTTTTTTCGGTATATAATATCATGTTGTCTGCAAACATGGACAATTGGACTTCCTCTTTTCCAGTTTGGATGCCCTTTATTTCTTTATCTTGCCTAATTGCTCTGGCTAGGACTTCCAGTATTATGTTAAATAAGAATGGAGAGAGTGGGCATCCTTGTCTTGTTCCAGTTCTTAGAAGAAGAGCTTTCAGCTTTTCCCCATTCAGTATGATATTAGCTGTCAGTTTGTCATATATGGCCTTTATTGTGTTAAGGTACATTCCTTCTATTCCTAATTTGCTGAGGGTTTTTATCACAGTGGGAATGAGGAATTTTGTCAAATGCTTTTTATGTTTCAATTGAGATGATCATATGGGTTGTCCTTCATTTTGTTGATGTGATATATCACATTTATTGAATTTAAAATGCACTATAGACCAAATGGACCTTAGAGACATTTACAGAATATTCCATTCAACAACTGCAGAATACACATTCTTTTCATCAGGGCATGCAACATTCTCTAGAATAGACCATGTGTTAGGCCACAAAACAAGTCTTGACAAATTTTTGAAAAATTGAAATTGAAGTATCTTCTCTGACCACAATTGAATAAAACTAGAAATCAATAGCAGGAGAAACTCTTGAAACTGCACAAATAAATGGAGACTACCCAACATGCTCCTGAATTAGTCAAATAAGAAATGAAGAAGGAAGTTTAAAAATTTCTTGAAACAAATAAAAACAGAAATGCAGCATACCAAAACCTATGGAATACAGCCAAAGCAGTACTAAGAAGGATGTTTATAGCAATAAACACCTACATCAGATAAAGTGGAAAGATTTCAGACAACCTAACAATGCATCTTAAGAAACTAGAAAAGGAAGAACAAGCCAAACCCAAAACTAACAGAAGAGAAGAAATAATAAAGATCAGAGTAGAAATGAATGAAATTGGGACCAGAGAAAAACAATATAAAGTATCAACAAAACAAAATGTTGGTGTTTGGAAAAGATAAAACAGATAGTCCATTAGCTAGACTAACCAAGAATACTGCAAGCCAATATCCCTGATGAACACTGATGCAAAAATCCTCAACAAAATGCTAGTATACTGAATCTAGCAGTATATTAAAAAGGTAATTCACCATGATCAAGTGGAATTCATCCCAGGGATGCAAGGGTGGCTCAACATACTCAAATCAATAAACATGATACATTACATCAATGGAATAAAGGACAAAAACCATATGATCATCTCAACTGATGCAGAAAAAGCATTTGATAAAATTCAGCATAGCTTTATGATAAAAACCCTCAACAAATTGGCATAGAAGGAATGTACCTCAATAAAGTACATAAATGACAAACTGACAGCTAATATCATACCCAATTGGGGAAAGCTGAAAGTCCTTCCTCTAAGAACTGGAACAATACAAGGATGCCCACTCCCCATTCTTATTCAACATAGAACCCCAAGTCAAGTTCTTTATTGTCATGAGTAATATTGTTAGAAGTCATACCCCCATTTTGCAAGTACTAGAGATAACAGGAGAGCTGCTTCTGAAATTCTAGTAAGTCATATGTGGAAAGAAGTGTCCAGAACCAGAGGAAGTAAGGCAAATGTCACATGTGTACCAGTTACATTCCTCTTTTAGCTCCTGAATTTTTATGTATTTTGTTTTTATTAATTTACTGAGTTTTGTATATGTTAAATGGGAAAGGATAAAAGAATTTAAAAGATAATTCCTTTACAGTAATGACTATAAAGAATTTATGAGCATTCTAGTTGCCCTTTAGTAGGTTATAGTGTTTAAAGCAAGTGGATCGGTTGAGAGAGTAACATGGATTAGGAACAAAAAGAAACATTCAAAGGCTTCTTTTATAAAGTTTTGTTAAAGTCTTTTCTTCTTGTAAAAAGTAATTTATTATGAGGTCAGCAAAGGAGTTTTTATGGGCTGCCTTTTGTTATTCCAACTTCTGAAAATGATATTCATTGTAATGCTATTTTATTCATATATCCAGGAATTGCAGAGGTTTTGTATGTTTATATTACACTAATTGGGATGATATTGCTTCTTAATTTTATAGTAACATAATGTTGCAGAAAAACTGACGTTACATTTGATAAAATGTGTCTTCATTTTCATATATTTATCTGCCTAAATATACTGCTTTTCATTTGATAGATATTTATATGAGCGAATTGATGGAAGAGTTAGAGGAAATCTTCGACAAGCTGCTATAGATCGATTTAGTAAACCTGATTCAGATCGATTTGTTTTTCTCCTGTGTACCCGAGCTGGTGGGTTGGGCATCAACTTGACTGCAGCTGATACATGTATAATTTTTGATTCTGATTGGAATCCTCAAAATGACCTTCAGGTAAATAAATTTCTTGGCTAACATGGAGTGTGAGTTTTTTAAAAATTCATGTAACTATTTTTGGTAATTTGTATCTTTTATTTTAATCTGGACATACTAACATTTATGTTTTCTTAAGAAATATCCATGCCAGGGGCCGGCCCAGTGGCGCACTGCTACAGTGCGCCGCTTGGGAGTGTGGCGGCGCTCCCGCCGAGGGCTCGGATCCCACATACAGACCGGTTCCCGCTCACTGGCTGAGCGAGGTGCGGGTGCGACACTGAGGGTTGCGATCCCGTGGCCGGTCCCGGTCCAGTACGGGCGCGACACTGAGGGTTGTGATCCGTTGCCGGACACGAAAAAAGACAAAAAGGAAAAAAAAAAAGAAATATCCATGCCAAATAAAATAGATGAAATTATTTTAATTTTAATTTAATGACAATATAATAGAATATACTTTTTTATATGTCCTTCTAACTTATAAAAAGGTATATACCTAGTTGAGTACAGTATTTTTACTGTTTAAAGAATATTATATAAATTTGAGAGAGACCTAAGCTCTAAGAATAACTTATTTGGAAAAAAAGGAATGAAAATTCTGAAATTTTCATTCCTTAAAAATAAGTACTTGTTTATCTTAATTTCATCTTCTAATCATCATATAATATAGTATGCATAAAAATGAGGCATAAGATAGTTTGCCTTTTTATAAAATGCTGTAGAAAATCAAGTTATGATTCCATATAAGTTATGAATACACTAGACTTCATGGAAACATAGGAATATTAATTAAAGTGATCAGAGAAGATCAAAATTTGAAAAGGTAAGCATCAAGGAGGGATATGAGTAGACAAAATATGAGAAATTTCTTTTATTGTTCATAATGGCCTTAATTGTAATGCAGTTTATATTATTACTTTAAATAGGAATAAAACCAAATATAATAAATTGTTATTGAGAATATACATGGCTTATTAAATACAGTATTTTAAATTGCTCATCTTTGTAACTGTATTTAATCTAGTTCAAAATATCAAAGGCTTATTCAGAAAATTAATAGATCTAACCAGCAACTCAACTCTTTCTGTAAAAGGGCAATTAGTATATATTTTAGGCTTTGTGTGGGCCACACAAAGTCTCTGTCACACATTTCTTTGTTTTTTACTATCCTTCAAAAATGTAAAACTGCCATTCTTAGTTGGCAGGCCAGATTTGGTTTCCAGGCTGTAGTTTGCCAATCCTTAGGTTAAACCCAAATTATAATTATTTGCTTTTGGAATGCATATTTATACTTAAAACTGCCTATAGCACATGTGATGTTCTAAAAGTTAATTTAAAATAAAATAACAAAGTCACATAGAACCTAAGGAGAAACTAGAAAAACTGTACCAAATACCCCAACTTTCCCTAAATCTAGAGCAAAGTTGCCCATTTACAGTTCTGTGCTCCAAATGGCACAAAGAGGATATGGATGGAATAAAAATGTCCACAAAGGGCACAGCATCAATGCCATCTATAAATTTTAAAGCCACAATTTAGAATTTAATGTGTCTGAAAATAATGGGAAAATGTTTAATAATTTGGGAGAAATATTGTAGATTCTAAAAAAATTTGGAGTTAAGATTTATCATACAAATTTAAGAAGATAGGAACTCAAGATAAAATATGAAATTCCTATATAATCTCTTATGTCTCCACTTTGACATGTGTACGTATTAGATAATGAGTTTTTCCTCCATTTACATAAAATTTAGATCTCCAGAGTTATTAACCTCAGAATTACCCAGCTTAAATAAAATATATTGAAAAGATTGTTGATAATGTAGTAGAACAAAATTTAGAATTTTAGGGTTGCACATTGTCTTTAAAGCTTGAATTGCTATCAACTAAAAAAATCTGTTTATAGATTTTGTGTTCCTTTCTGAAATTATATTGATTACACCCCCATTGAAATAGTAATCCTTCATGGATTGCTATTCTCTGAAATATAAGCTTAAATTTTAATTTATTGCTGATTGTGGAATCATTTCTCATTTTGGTAAGCTCTTCCTTAATTTCTAGAAAAAGGGTATATGTAATTCATTAGTAAGTGTGTCTAAAAATTCTTATATACATTTATATAACATATATAGTTTACTAATAAATGTCTTTTGTGAAAAAAATTGAATCTATAACTTTTCATTTTGTTATAGGCCCAAGCTCGTTGCCACAGAATTGGTCAGAACAAAGCAGTTAAAGTCTATAGACTAGTAACTCGTAACTCATATGAGAGAGAGATGTTCGACCGAGCCAGTCTGAAACTGGGCCTAGATAAGGCTGTGCTACAAAGCATGAGTGGAAGAGAGAGTAATGTTGGTGGTGTATGTATATTTTCTTTTTCACTTGGGGTTTTTGTCTTATTTTTGTTTGCATTTAATTTTACCACAGGTAGCATATCATTTAATTTGGTTCATACTGAACACTAAATACGTTGTTTTATGCGAGTGGTCATTTTCAGAATAGACCTACGTTTAATTAATACTTTTAAATCCTGTCTGTACAGTTCCAGAGCTTGTGAATTCTAAGAATATGTTTTAGTCTTTCAAATTATTTTTTTAGTGTCATACTACTAGCATTGACTTTGTCTTGTTATAAATGATAGTTTGGGGCATTTTTTTCCTGAAGATTCTTATCTGGTATCTTGTGTTTGTATCAATAATAAAATCATAGTTCTAAAAAGACCTTGAGAGGTTATCTGCCCCTTAGGCTTTGTTTTATCTGAAGCCATTTTAGGCAGATGGGTAAATCTTACTTTAAAGATAGTAAAAAGCCAACAACTATCACATTATTTCAGTGAATTCTCTCTTACTGTGCATCTGAAACTCAAATGCAATTTCAAAATGACCTCTTACATTCTTTGACATCCTTTAGGAATACTTTCAAATTTTATGAATTTTGTTTTATTTCGTGGTTTCTTCCCCCAAATATATGCAGTTTACTTACAGTTAATTTAGGCCCTTTAAACACAGTCATGTTCAAGTAATGTTTTCTCTGTGGATCATCAATCACTGTTCCTAGGGATGAATCCCTTAGCCGAGAATGGTTGGGTGACCTCTGAATCTGAGTCTGAAGTCTCGGCTTTCGTCTGACAGCTTTGTCCACTTCTGCCGGTATCTAGGTGCTCTCTCTAATAAAGTCTGCAGTGGCTGTTAATGTCCCCATCTTTGGCTGGAGGACAAAAAAAAAAACAATAGGTTTAGTCCTAAGGAGACTTCTCTGTTGTTATTCTTTCTTGTTAGGAACCTGGCTTATCCCTCCTTGGTAGAATGATCCAGAGCTATTCAGGTATTGCCAAAATTATTTTCTTACTTTAGATTCAACAGCTTTCCAAAAAGGAAATAGAAGACCTGCTTCGAAGAGGTGCTTATGGTGCCATTATGGAGGAAGAAGATGAAGGCTCTAAATTCTGTGAAGAGGATATCGATCAGATTTTACTGCGTCGTACAAAAACTATTACAATTGAATCAGAAGGACGTGGGTCAACATTTGCCAAGGTAACAGTGAGTGCTATTTTATAAATATTACAGTGATGTTCACATCTTCACTACTGGAATAATTTAACTGTCTGTTACTCTCGATGTTTAAACATACTGTATTAGCTCTAAAGCATTAGGTAATAATATTTTCCTTCATTTTTTTCTGATCTCATATCAAGTTTCTCATGTACTCTTCTGATCCTAATAAAATGGATTAAGTATAATAACTAGAAATAGTTATAAATGTTAATCAGAGTAGAACATTTAAAATCCAAGAAATTTAGAAGGAAAAAAGCACATATACTAAAAGCTGAGCAAAATATAAGCAATTATGTCAGAGTTTAAACCATCTTACATTAACTTTAATAATTTAAAGAACCTAAAAGAGAGAAAGGATTGCTAATTTCATTTTAAATACTTAAATCTGTTTTTGGGAGGGGTGAAATTTTTGTTTCGAAAGGAAATGTTAGTAACAGTCTATATTTATTAGGATAAAATATAAAATATTTTAAAAGTTTGCTATTTGCCTTTATATTCCTTTTTTCCTTTTTCTTTTTCTTTTTTTCCAACAGAGATGTGGTAAACTTGTCTCCCATTTATTTCAAGAGTTTTTTGTTGCAGTACTCTGTTTCACCTGCACTGATTCATGTGGGTTTTTTCCTTCCAGCTTTACTTCTAACATTTTCCTCCTTCTCCATCCCTTTCTCCACTTTCAATCCAGAAGACTTTTTTTAATCTTCATGGGGAGCCCTATGTTATAATAAGTAATGCAGGTGTTGCACCAAAAGTAGTGATATCAGTCTCCAAATGGAAACTTTTCTTTCATTCATTCAGCAAACTAATGCATTCTTGTGTCAGGTACTTTGCTAAATACTATAAATACTAAAATGAGAGGATTGTAGTTGCTGAAGAAACTAAAGTAGAAAATTATTAATTCTGTGTAAAATCGGAGAGCAGAGAATAAGGAAAGACTTTACAGAGAAAGTAACATTCCAGCTGAGCTTTGAAAGAAGTGTGGATTTCATTATGTTACAGAGAGAGAAAGCCACCTAATTAATCATACAATGCTAAACTACAAGGAAGATTTCAGGAATATGGTGTAGGTATGTGTGGATGCATGGGATGAATTAGCTGGAGATGAATTTAAGGAGTTAGTGAAGTTGTATCCAAATTGTGAAGGGCTTTGTGTGCCATTTTGAGAAATTTGAACTCGATTCTGAGGCAATTAAAAAGCTTTTAAAGCCCTTCAAGCAGAATATGGACATAATGCAGTCTAGTTGAGAAATTTAACTCTAGCAGCAGTGTAGGGAATGAGTTGTAAAAGGGAAAAACTGGAGGTAGGAAGATCATTTAAGAGGCTTGTGTGACAGATAATGATAGGTGAACTAGGGTAGTGGAGACCCACTTGAATCAGTAGGAGTTGATGACCAGATAGAAATTTGTAACTGTTAAGAGGGTGGGAAATCCTATTATGGTAATTAAAAGGTGGGGTCTTAAAGAGATGCTTAGACTGTGAGGACTTTGTCCATCCGAATGGACTGATCCATTCATGGAGTAATGGGCATGATTCTAATGGTTTTATTTGTCTTTGCTTTTTGTTTTCTTTTATGGTTTTATTTTTATATTTAAATTTTTGATCTGTTGCACAGTTATTTTCTTAAGTTTTTTTTTGGAATTTATAAAACCTTATTATAAAACATTACAGAAAGTGATGAAAATATAGGGAAAAATCATCTATAATTCTCACACACCACCTCCAACCTAGCCAAACTGTGTATAGTCCATTCCTTTGTTCCACCATTTTTAATGGCTTTAAAAGGAGAGCAACTGAGAAGCTTAGCACTCTCTTGCTCAGCCATCTGCCGTGTGATACCCTATGTCTCTGTGGAGAGTCACCACCAACAAGAAGGCCCTCGCCAGGTGTGACTTTGGACTTCCCAGCCTCCAAACTGTAAGAAATAAATTTATTTATAAATTACCCAATTTCAGGTATTCTAAGCAACAGAAACAGAACAATACAGTATTATTTTACTTAGAAGACTCAGATATACTCTAATCATAATCAGCTATGCTGTGAAAATGAGAAATAATTTAGGCATGTAAATGTCTATTTTAAATCTTTGGACTAGGGAGTAGAGGTTACATTTGAAAAGAGAGCTGACTGAAGAGGTACCACAGTAACTGAGGAGAGTTCAGAGAGTTTGCCGTAGTTGTTTCGTAATTTGCTCATTTCCGAAATAATTTGTTCATTCTTATTTGGGAAAGCCACTAGATAGTAGGTGTTTGGCATAGTGGAATATGCAAAAAAAGTGTAAAGTTGGAAGTATTTTACGTTTTCCTGGAATATCCAAATACTTCAGCTGTGCACAATTGTTTTCAGTACTTTGTATAAATAATTTCAATCTGTGTTTCTTTGCATTTTCAAATAATATTTGCTAAGGCACTACATATATGGAGCAGGGTACTCATAAGAATATTTAGACTTATTGCATATCTATCACTATTCATAACTTCATTTATAAGTGATTACATTATCTAAACCTTGCTTTCAGAGATTTTCTTAAGGACAGTCAGGTGGGTCCTAGAAATAGAAAAGTTTCTAATGTGATTTTCTAAAATTTGCTATAGAACAAAAGATTTGTAATTGCTTAACCCCCCCCCCAAAAAAAAAAAAAGAAAAACCAGTCTGAATCATATTTCAGATAGATTGCTCATTTGTAAGGTCCCTTCTTGGGCACCTACTCTCTTTCTGCTACTTTCTGTTGTAGGAAGATGGGTGTCAACATTAAAAAATCTTCCCTTGCAAAGAACAAAGGGACTTAATGATTGAAAGAATGCATTTTAAGAAAAATAATTTGGAACAAACTAGGATATTAGGATTTAAATTTGGAAAAGGTTGGTAAACCTGTACTTGGTGACATTTTGCACAACAGGCATTTCATTTCTGTAGGCATCAATCCATTCTTGCAATCCTTGAGAATCACGTAAATCATCTTGAAAATAGATTATATGTCTATTAACAGTAGCATCTCGAATTATTTAGAAATTTTTTTTTAAGTTTTATTTGAAAAATAAATGTTATTTTTCTTATAATGAATGTACCAAAAGCTGTTTAATCATGAAGTTTAGTTTCTTCCTGGCAAATTATTTCAATCATCAACAGTTATCTGGTAGCAGAATGGGAGTGATTACCCAAAGTAACATAGGATGTTTTTTAGGTAAGCAACCAAAAAGGAATGTGCTTTAAAAATCTGATTGTTTCCTTTCCATGACTTTTTATATGTGATGGCCTTCATGTTAAATGTTCTCCAATTCACATAAAGCAGATACTCATTTACTAGATTAGTTAAATCTCAAGAGGCAAGTGTCAGTGCAACTGTAATACAAAATAAAATCCTGTGAACTTCATTTAGTGATCTTCTTATTGTTCCTGAAAAATGAGTTTTTAACAAGTTTATATTAGTGAGGATTTGAAAGTATCTGTCCTCAGTTGTGAGAAATTTATTTCTGAATTAACAAAATGAAGTCCCCTCATAGTTAAGGAATTACTCAAGTGTAGTTACATTACATATCTGTCCCTCCTACTCATTCATACCTGTTTGATGAATTTTTGTCACATACTTAATTTTATACAGATGATATTGGCTGTCTTGTTTTTGTTTTATCAAACTAGTTAGCCTTTGTTCTTTCAAGCTGAATATGAGTTTTTAAATACATTGTCTATCATTAATAGGTGTCTTATATTATTTCCTGTTGCAACTGTAGTAAGTTAGCATGAATTTAGTGGCTTGTGAGGCTGGCCAGTTAGCTCAGTTGGTTAGAGCACAGTGTTATAACACCAAGGTCAAGGTTTTGGATCCCCATACTAGCCAGCCAAAAAAAAAAGAACTTACTTAGTGGCTTGAAACAGTACAAATTTATTCTCTTATAGTTCTAGATGTCAGAAGTCCAACAAGAGTCTTACTGGGCTAAAATCCAAGATGTCAGCAGGGATGGTTCATTCTGGGTGCTCCAGGAGACTATCTGTTTCTTATCTCTTCCCAGTTCCTAAGACTGCCTGCATCCCTTGGCTTGTGGCCACAGTACTCCAATCTCTGCTTTGCTTGTGTCTTACCCTTTTTCTCTTCTGTAGTCAGATCTCCCTCTGCCTCCCTCTCGTAAGGACACTTGTTACATTTAGGGCCCACTTGGATAATACAAGTTAATTTTCCCATTTCAAGATCCTTAACTTAATAACATCTGCAAAGACCCTTTTGTAGTATAAGACAACACTCACAGGGTTCCAGGGATCAGGACCAGATACCTTTGTGGGCCATTATTCAGCTGGCCACATTCATCATTTCAAAGAAATTAAAAATTACTATTTTTCAGCAGTTTTATAATATTAAAGCTATAGAGCAAGCAAAAATAAAAGGAATTTAAATGAACTTTATTAACGTATTTATTTATGTCACTTCTGTTCCATAAAAATGCCAATAAAATGCATATTTTTAAATACCTATAGTATTTAATACTTGCTTAATACAGGCATCTTAAAAGCCCAACCTCAGAAGTATGCTAGATGGAATGAATTTACCTATTACTTGATAAGCAATGACATGAACAGAAATCTTCAAGATCCACAAGAGGCATTTAGTATTTTAATTTTGTTCCTACTCATTTTGTAGACGTTTTGTAAAGTTTCAAACTACAAATACAGACAGTATAGTACAATGAAATCTTGTGTACTATCACCCAGCTTCAATAATTATTAACTTATGCTAAACTTGTTTCATCACTACCCACCCATTATTCATATTATTTTGAAGCAAACCCAAATATCATGTTATCACCTTTTTGCGTTTCCACATGTATCACTAAAGATAAAGACTTTTTTTAACATAACTGCAATAATATTATCACATAAAATAAAATTAAATGTAATTACTTGATTTTAATTATGTGATGTTCAAACTTTCAGTTATATTGAATGTCATAAATGGTGTGTTTGCTTTTAACAGTATTAATATCTTTTTAATGTGTGATTTTCTACATTTTTAAATTCCATGAAGATGATGTTTTAATTTAGATTTTTATCTTTTGATTATATCCTGCATAATTAGGCATTATCTTTAAACCATCTACCAATTATATTCTCCTTTGAAAATCACTTTATGTGACCATATTCTTCCATTTATTTTTGTAAGAGTTGGCATGCCCTTTTCTTTCTTAAAGCATTGTGTATTTTCACTGCTTCTTATGTTTTTATAAAGCACTTTGATGACTTTTCTTCAATGTGGCATATTTATTAGTGACTTAAGTTGTAAGTAATGCGCATTAGTCCACAAGTGATAGGGTTGAAGTGTGTGTGTGTGTGTGTGTGTGTGTGTGTGTGTGTGTATAAAGATATATATATAAAGATAACATGTATACACACACATATATAGTTTCTTCCAAATGAAAGACCTTATAATTTTCACAGTATTTAAGAAAGTAAATCACATATATTTTCCTTTTGTTCCTCTGTATTTCCTTAATATTTTACAATGATTATGCAGTATTTATGGTGTAATAAAAAGAGTTTTTAAAATAAAGACAGTCGGTGATTCTTTTTTTCTTTTAGTTTCCCATATATTGTGTTGTATTTCTTTAGGAGACATATCTGTCTGAAAATGTGATGGAAATAAAGTAGGAGTAAACAAGAAAATGAACTGTTTTAAAAATCTTGTTTTAACCAAATTTCTTAATATTCGTGTAGTGTTTTTAGAAATCATATCTTTGTCCTGGGTATTTTTCTCACCAAAAAGATTTGATCCTTGCTTACCAAAGTTTAAGATTTAAGCAACAGTAATAACTTATTTAACTCTGCTCCTAAACTCCAGCTTGTGTTGGTATTAAACCTTGCCTTAGCAGATACTGTGCTACATTTCAGACCACTGAATTTGAAATACCCTGTGAAAGTATGTGTACTGAGTTCAAATTCTATCCACAGTAAATGTGAGAAGATAATGTTTTAAGTATACTTTGATAGATTTTTCCTCTAAGCTTCAAAACATTTTGAAAAACTGCTATTATGTATTTCAGGCGAGTTTTGTGGCATCTGGAAACCGGACAGATATTTCCTTAGATGATCCCAACTTCTGGCAAAAATGGGCTAAAAAGGCAGAGATAGATATAGACACCATCAGTGGCAGAGTAAGTATTTCTTTCCCTCTAAAAAATTTCCTTGGGGACACTTTGGGAATATTGTTGTAATATTCAATTATGCATTTACAGAAATACATTTCTGCATGTATAAATTGAAATGGAGTAATAGAATGATTACATACTAAGTCAGGCACTGCTTCAATTTAATACTTCTGATATCTGTCATAATGGGTTATAATACAGGGAAAGTTTAACTTTTGGATGTAGTTTACACTCTTAAAGTTATAATGTGTTTTTTTTTTAATTGTGGTTTTTATTTTTTAAAGATGACCAGTAAGGGGATCTTAACCCTTGATTTGGTGGTGTTAGCACCATACTCTCCCAAGTGAGCTAACCGGCCATCCCTATATAGGGATCTGAACCTGTGGCCTTGGTGTTATCAGCACCCAAGTGAGCCACAGGCTGGCCCTAAAAAAATTTTAATGTCTTCCAATCATGGGTTACTTCTCCTTTACTCTTTAACTTTGTTTTCTTGGTGTCAGACCCATTAATGATGATTTGGTAAAATATGGAAGGAGAAAAAAGGCAGTCAAGAAAGGGATATTTTTATGCTGTTTCCTTTATGACTTCCCTTAGAGCTGAGGAAGAAGGGGCCAACATGCTAAAACAGAATTTGTGGAACTAATAATAATAGCATAACTGGTTGTTTACTAAGACATCTGTCTAAAAATTATATTTACAATGTTTGGGAGCCTTACCTACTATCAAAGTAAGAAGTGATTAAAGAAATTTTATATTAAGCATTGTTATATGGGATCTTCTTTGATAGGTAGCCTTTTAAAATGTAACATTTTGCAATTAGCAGTAACACCACTGCCATCCATAATCGCTATTATTTAATGTATTTTGGAAATATCTATAATTTTGTGTAATAAGTACATTTGAAAAGCAGCTATAAAGATATCATTCTTTGCATATGGCATGTTAATATGCCTAAAAAGGCAGTGAAATCTGCAAAACTATTAAAATTTAGAAATGAATTCAGTGAATTAACTGGGTAGAAGATAAATGTAACATTTAGCTTTCCTAAAGATCAGTACTAACAGAAGTAGAAAAATATAATGCAAGAGGAGATCTACTTTACAATAGGAAAAAAGATAAAGAACACTTAGCGATATACCTAAAGAAAGATGTATGTGATTTCAGTGAAGTGAAATTTAGTTGGGAGGTTTGTCAGTTGGAAAGGAAAAACTACATATTTTAAAATTTTAACAGTCTATTAGAATTTTAACTCATAGATATAATGCAACTCAAATCAAAATGTTAAACAATTTTTATATAACTATACAAAATAATTTTAAAATTCCATTGGTAGAACATTTAATGAACTTTTAAGAATCTGTCCTACAGCAAAAAACACACATGTACAATGATAATCACCATTAATTTACCATAGCAATAATTATAGCAGATGAAATCTATCAATGAGTTATAAAATTAATGGGTGAAAGTTTGAGAAAGAAGAACTTTATGTACTCTCAAAGTATGTCTTCTAAATATTTATTAATTATAAAATATTTATTAATTGCAAGAAACTTTACAGTGGAGAAACTTGGCAAAAGTTAACATCACCTATAATACCAACATTATGTATCCTCTTAAATATAATACTCTGTGTACATACTGTGGTATACCAGGACCTTTGTTTTCTGCTCCCTGCTTCCTCTCCTACCATTTATCCTCTCTGCTCTAGGACTTGAACGTTTTCTAAACATCTGATGTCATTTTAGGCTCCTTGCCCTTTTCTCTACTTGTAATGTTTTCTCCTCCATGGCTACCTGGCAAAGTACTTCTAACTCTTCAAGAATTTTCTCTAGTATCACTACTTTTGTGAAATTTTCCCTTATTTCCTTTGTACCCATCTTGAACCATAAAACACTTCATCCTGAATAGCATTTGTTTACATATTTGTCTAACCCTCTACACTATGAGCGGAATCTCTATTCATCTTTCTAGCCACAGCCCATAATAGAATGCCTAACTTAGAGTAGTTTCTCAGTAAAGGTTAAAAGTATGTCAACTTAAGTTGTTTTGAATGACTTAAACTGAATTGAACATAGTTAGGCAGATGAATGAATGTGTTGCTTTTTGTAATTAGTATAAGTCTTTTGGAAAGCACTAAAACATGTTTAGATCTATAAAATATTCATATCCTTTGACCGATATTTCCATTCCTGGGTATTTCCCTTTCAGATTTATCTTTAGGATTAACTTAGATCACAAAAATTTAGTTAGCATTATTTATTTTGAAAATTGAGAATCTAAATTAGAATATAAATTAATTAGGTAAAGAAAATTATGAGGCATAAATTCAGCTTAAAAATGTATTCTATGATTATTGCAAAAGCACAGTTATTATTATATTATAATAATAAAGCAAAATACCAAGTTCTTTTTTTCCTATGATTGTAATGTTATAAAGTTGATTTGGTAGGTTGATGAATTGTTAGTAATTTCTTTTTTTCTAGCTTTCTACAATTTTTTATTATTTGTACAATAATAAAGGTGAAAATGTAAAACATTGTTATAAGCAAAATCATAAAAGGACTTTCAAGTAATAGTCATTTAATTTTGCAGAATAGTTTGGTTATTGACACTCCAAGAGTTAGGAAGCAAACAAGACCCTTTAGTGCCACAAAAGATGAACTGGCTGAATTATCTGAAGCTGAAAGTGAAGGAGATGAAAAGCCCAAACTCCGGAGACCCTGTGACCGTTCCAATGGCTATGGAAGAACTGAATGCTTTAGAGTAGAGAAAAACCTACTTGTTTATGGGTAAAATATTACTTTTAACATTTACTGTAAGTAGTCTGGTTTATAAAGGTACTGAAAATATATACTGTTTTCCACTATACTAGGGTACTTCAGAAAGTTCATGGAAAGATTCGTATTATTTTTTAATTCTGTTTTCCACGAACTATTTGAAGTACCCTCATTTTTTTTATCTCATTAGAATCAATAAAAGCTATTTTTAAAGTACCCTGAATGTCTATGGGTTTTTTGCGGGGGCGAGGGGAGGCAGTTTGGCAGCTGGTCAGTACAAGGATGGAATCCTGGACCTTGGGGGTATCAGCACCATGCTCTTACCAATTGAGCTAACTGGCTAGCCCACCACTTTTCCTTCTGAATGTCTATGTTTAACTATATTTAATAGCAGAATGATGAGATACCCTTAAGTGTCTACATTGTAAATGTATCACTAAAGTCAAACTTTTTGTTCTAAAATTTGCATATTTAGTAACACAAAGTTGATAATGTTATCCATTATTGAATAAAATATACTAGGAATTACTATACCATGCCTCTGCATTTTAGACATGGGGGGAAAACTTCATTAGCAAATTCTATTAATGACAAAATTTGTTGTTTTTTATGCCTTCTATCCATAGGTTATGTTTTTCTCTAGAAATACTCATTTGTAATGTAAATATGCCTTTTTTAACCAGGTGGGGCCGATGGAGAGAGATTCTGTCTCATGGCCGTTTTAAAAGGCAGTTAAATGAGCATGATGTAGAAATAATTTGCCGAGCCCTTTTAGCGTATTGCCTTGTTCACTACCGAGGAGATGAGAAAATTAAAGGTTTCATATGGGATCTCATTACTCCAACTGAAGATGGGCAGACACGAGAGCTACAAAATCACCTAGGTAAAAACATTCTTTGGTTTTCTTTTTACACTTATTTTTAGTTATATAAGTAATACTTAACATATTCTCCTATAAAATATTAAAGCATTACAGATTATATTAAAGAATATTAATCCTCACTCCCAATTCAAGTTCCAGTTTCAGAAAATGCCAATATTAATTGCTTGATGGGTTTTTACCCATTGCTATCAAATACATATCAGGTTGCAGGTTGTTTACCCAACAGTATGTCTTAGGGGTTTTTCCATCTGTGTTTGTGTAGATCTATCTCAAATTTTAACTTCTGCTTAGTATTCCATAGTATGGATGTTTTGTAATTTATTTAGCCTCTCCTTTAATAATGGACATTTAGGTTGTTTCCAATTTTAGACAATGTGAAGATCTCTGTACATTTCTCCTTGTGTACATGAGTAAGTCTTTCTCTAAAGTAGATTCCAAAAATAGAATTATATATGTATAGCATACATATGTCTTTAGTACCTAAAATGCAACTCATGGATCGATAGGATCAGCATCTCCTGGGAGCTTTTTAGATGCAGAGTCTTAGGCCTCAGACTTACTGAATCAGAATCTGCATTTTAACAAGATCCTCAGAAATTAGTGTGCATATTAAAGTTTGAGAAACATTTATATACATTTTAAATTTTTATAAATACTTTAATTTGCTGTCCAAAGTGGCTATACCAATTTACAGTCCTATCAAGAGATATGTGCAGGTACTTTTTTGTCCACAGCCTTGCTAACAGAACATTCTTTTCTGCATAAAATAATTGAATTTTCTATAAAAATAAAAAAGATTACTATGCCCTTAAATTTATTTTACAATTTTGTTCTATTCAGAAAATATCTACTGAACGCTTGCTATGTGTTTCTTATACAAGGTACTGGGAAGATAACAAGAAACAAGATAAACAAGAGCTCTGGGAAGATAACAAGAAACAAGATAAACAAGAGCTCTGAGCTCATGAACCTTACATTATAGCTAGGTAGACAGACATAGTAAAATGTAGATAAATTAATTAAATAATTACAGATTGTAATAAGTGTTGTGAAGTAAATAAACAAATTACTGACATGGAGAACAACAGAAAGCACCTCTTTTAGCCGGGATGGTGACTATAGGCCTATCTTAATAGGAGATAATGAAGTTCATTAATGTGAAGAGCTGACTTCTGGGTAAAAATGGATGAATAACACAAATATAATTTCACTCTTCCTTGAAATCCCAATTGTAAAGTGGGAAAAAAAATGGAAGGCATTAAACTTGATAAACTCTGTAGAACAAATGACCTAGTTTCTTCAACAAATAAATTGTGGGCATGGGAGTGAATGGAGAGGGTATCGATTAACCAGTGGTTCTCAACTGTTTTATAGAAACCCAGTGGAGATGATTTTGTGCCGCACCAGAGATTGTCACAACTTTGGGCATGTTACTGGCATCTAGTGGGTAGAGGCCAGGGGAGCAGAGATAGCCCCCCACAATGAAGAACTATCCAGCCCAAAATATCAATAGTGTTGATATTGAAACCCTGTTATAACTTTAAAGAGGTTTAAAAGTCATCAATCAGTTGTAGTATGGGAACTTTATTTAGATCTTGACTGAAACAAACAACCCAGGGGAGATTTTTTACATTGTCTTTATGAGACTGTTAGAAATTTGAATATTGAATATTAAGGAACTATTATTACATTCCTTTGGGCTGATAATAGTATTATAGTTACTTTTAAGGAGGCCTTATTTTTTACATATTACTAAATGTCTTTTAGATATCACTAAAAGATAACTCATATTTATGAATGAAATGATCAGTGTCTTACATTTACTTCAAAATAATATGGAAGTTTGTTGAGTGAACAGAGTATAGATGAAACAAAGGAGACCGTGAGTTGAAAATTATTAAAGTTGGATAATGGGACACGGGGAGCCATCGTACCGTGTTATCTACTTTTGTATATGCCTATATTTCATAATTTAAAAAATGGGTATAAACCCTCCGAAGTGTGGATAATAGGAGAGGAAATAGCAACATTTTGGAAGCTAGAAGCAAATAGATTAGTGATAACTGACTTAACCAACCTGAGAGAACTGAATCTTAGGTCAGCAGTAGGGAAAGACAAAACCCAAACTGATTTGCTTCATAGATTTCCCAAAAGTCTCAGAAATTTGTTACATCAGGAACCTCTGGAAGTGGGCTTGAAAACATATAGGTGCTTTCATTAAAAGTTGTTTAGAAGGGGGTAAGATCCCTGAATACCCACTTTCACTCCATGTAGCTAGGATGAAAACTGACTGAAAGTTCATTCTCTGGAGAGGGTAAAATAGAAGATCCCTGGGTTGCTTTGGTAATTGAGGTGTGGAACTACTGAATGGGGATTAAATGAGTGTATGCATACTGGCTTATGTGGTACTCAAGAAAGAAAACTAGAGTTTTCTTTCGTGAATCTAACCAGCCCAAAACCTAAAGATGATGACAGGAAAAAAACTCTTCAGTGAGCCATAATAGTATGCTCCATCGATTCATTACCACCTATCACCTTTTTGATCTGTCATAGACTAAGCAAAAGCTATACCATGCAAATACTAAACCATGTAAAACTGTAATGTTAACATAGAATAAAGTAGAATTTAAGATGGAAGGTATTAAGTGGGATTTTAATAAAAAGGGAGACTACCTAATAATCAAAGAGAACAATCCATAGAAGAAGATATAACAAGTATGAACTTATATACATCTAATAAACTAGACTCAGAATAGAAAGACAAAAAAAAAAAAAACCTGCCAAAATTATAAGAAGAAATGGACTAATCTACATTGTAAATAAGTCGCAGGATTATACATATAATATAATGTTTGAAAACTTGTTTTTCCACATATGTAGTAATAGCATAAACATGCATGGAGTTAGAAAACAAATTCAGGGTACTGGTGACCTCTGGGAAGGAATGGATGAATTGGATGGGAGAGGACTACATAGGGACTTCAACTGTGTATTATTTTCTATCGTAAAAAAACTGAGCAAATATGTAATATATGAATATAAAGAGTGGGAATACTTTTTGTATTTTTTAAATATTTCATGACAAAGATCTCAAATAAAATAAAATGAATTTAGCTACCTTGAACAGGAATTCCCAATGGCTAACCTAATCCACACTATTAATAAAATCAATTTTGAAAATCAAAAGGCTAAAATGTATCTTTTGGTAACTAGGAAAGCAAAAGTAAAGCAGAGGGACAGATTTGATCTTTTGGCTTTTACATTTGGAAAAAACATCATTTGTTTTGGAACAAAAAGAAAATCTGATTCATTTTAGATGTGGAATTATTAGATATTTGGGGTACATTGTTTTAATATGTGTAAAACTGTCATCCTGACTTGTGATTGTGTCAGTATTGTTACCACTGTTTTAAAAATTTCCCTATAACCTGTGCGGACCTCAGAAAGTCTGGAGAAATTTCCTACATTGAAAAAATCTTTTAAGTTGCAGATCTGTATATACATTATTCCTGATTTCACATGTATTTCTCATTTTAACAGGCCTATCAGCTCCTGTACCCCGGGGTCGAAAAGGGAAGAAAGTAAAGACTCAAACAAGCTCCTTTGATATACAGAAAGCAGAATGGCTTCGAAAATATAATCCTGAGCAGCTACTTCAAGATGAAGGCTACAAAAAACATATAAAACACCACTGTAATAAGTACGTAGTAGGTTGTTTTTAACACAACTCTTTAAAAATTCATCTTTCTGAATTTATTAACAATCTTAAAGCATGCTGTTTTTTGAGGACAGAGAGCATGGTCTAGGACCAAACCTAATCTTTATCTTACAAAGTATCCTTCAGCAAATTCTGGTACCTCTTGGGTCACTGTTTTGACCAACAGATAAATAAAACTGGCCTCCAAATGAGCTGATTATGTCTTACTTGGATATTAAATAATGATGATTGTGAGATTTTGGAGAAACCTTTTATATTTAGTCTGAAGTAATTATTATTTTATTTTTTTTTTTTTTTGTCTTTTTTTTTTTTTTTTTTTTTTT
>NW_007726456.1:664181-704255 GCF_000696425.1 Galeopterus variegatus
TTTTTTTTTTTTTTTTTTTTTTTTTTTTTTATTTTTTTTTTTTTTTGTCTTTTTTTTTTTTTTTTTTTTTTCCCTGTCCGGCAACGGATCCCAACCCCCAGGGTTGCCCCCGTACCGGACCGGGGACCGGCAACGGGATCGCAAGCCTCGGCATTGCTCCCGCGCCTCGCTCAGCCAGTGAGCGGGAGCCGGTCTGTATGTGGGATCCGAACCCTCGGACGGGAGCGCCGCCGCGCTTCCCAAGCGGCGCACTATCCAGTGCGCCACCAGGCCGGCCCAGTAATTATTATTTTATTATTAAAAAATCTGTATACAGTTCCATCCTAATTTTAACCCCATGGATGAATTTTTAGAGTGATTCATATTTTTGTGCCTTTGATTTATTTTCCCTTGTTTTTAGAGTTTTGCTTCGTGTGAGAATGCTGTATTATCTAAAGCAAGAAGTCATTGGAAATGAGTGTCAGAAAGTATTTGATGGAGTTGATGCAAGGTAAGTTAAATAATATGTTTGTATTTATTTTTCAGCAACATGATAAAGCAAAAAATTATATGACTAGAAAATATTAGGAGGGTCCTTATTTAGTAAACTCACAAGAAGGAAAATCTGTCAAACTTAGGTAATTAACCGTTGCCAGTGTGTTGCCTTTCTTCTAGTACTCTCATCTGGCCCTGTCTCTAAAAGTCATAATATAATAGCAACAACAATAGTAGTAGTAATATTGAGAATGATATCTAATCTAGATGCCATTAAAGCATAAATTTAATAATTGACTCATTCTTTCAGAAACACTTATTTGAGTATGTACTAGATACCAGACACTGTGAAACACTAGGGATACAAAGACAAAACACAGTCCTCATCCTTAAGGAGTTTGAGGTCTCAGTGAAGCGGAAATAGACAAACAGACAGCTATACCACAGTGTAATGAGTTCTTTGATGTATTTATGGAATACCAGGGAGGTGCTACAAGGAATTTTTTATTTCTAATTTTATCTTGCCTCAATACTATAAGTAATCATTCACAATTTTCTCTTCCATTCTCTATAGCATTTATTTTAAACCTTTCATTCTGCATACCTTAAAGCAATTTGCTTCTTGCCTATACCTGAGCAGCTGAACATTGCTGGAAGAAATCAAGCAAGCCATGCTGAATGGATCATTCTTCTGGCATACATACATGCCTTAATATCATTCACTTAACAAAGAACAGGAAAAAAATGCCTTTTATAAATGCCTTAGCACTCCATTTCTCTGCTCCCCTTCACAACAAACTCCTTTAAGGAGTTGTCTGTAGTTACTGTCTCTATTTCTTTATTTTGCTTTTTTTCTTCCACCCCTTTCAATTAATCTTTTATCTCTGCTATCCCACTGAAAATGGCTCTTAACAAGGCCACTAATGACATACAATGTGATCAGCTCTCTAAATTTATTCTACCTCTCCCTTCTTAAAATACTGTCATCTATGGTCATTCGTGTTACTATACCCATCTGGTTGTCCTTTCCCTCACTGCTCTTTCCATTTCATTCTCTCTTGCCAACACTTATTCCTCTAATAGATGGAGCTCCTTCCTCAGTTTTCTTACCTGTCTATACTTTCTCCTTAGGTAAACTCATTCAGTCTCATACCAAATATGATTTATAAATAGGCAACTCTCAAATTTACATATTCATCCCAGACTTCTTCCCTGAGTTTTAAGCTCCAAATCAACTCCCAGCATTTCCACTTGAAAATCTAATTGACATCTTAAACTTCCCCTGGTTCTCCCAAACCTACTGTCTGCAGTCCTTTCCCTCCCACTTCCCATATGTGTCTTCTCCATCCCATTAGATGTACCACCCACTTGGTCTGTTATCATTCTAGATTCCTCTCTGCTCATACCTTACAGGAAGACCTTTTAGCTCTACAAAATATATATCAAATATGAGCACTTTTCATGATCTCTTCTGCTAAACCCCTAGTACAAGCCACCATTATCTCATGTTTATACTTTTGCAATGGCCTCCTAATTGAGGCTCTTTGTGTCCACTGTTGCCTCTCTATAACCTGTCCTTCACACAGCAGGCAGAGAAATCTTTCTAAAGCAAAAATCAGGTCATAGCACTCCTCTTCTTAAAACTCTCTAGATGCTTCTCATTTCTCTTAGAATAAGATTCGAACTCCTTATGGCCTACAAGGCCCTATATAACTTTATGACCTCTTCATTCACTCTGTCCCTCACCCATCATGCTTCAGTCACACTGGTGTTTCTGTTCCTTCAGCATGTCAAGCTCATTTTATGTTATTCCTCCTAATACAAATACTTTTTCCACATCTTCCACAGAGCTGCCTCTTCAAATCATTTGTGTCTCAATTCCCTGCTCACCACAGCTGAAGTAGCCCAGGAGTCACTCACTGCTTCTTAAGCTAATTTTATCTCATTCTTAATGCCTGCTACTATTTAAAAATTGTGTTTATTTTTATATTATCTTTTCCTTCCATTACGTTTTTTTTTTTTTTTTTTTTTTAAAGATGACCGGTAAGGGGATCTTAAATCTTGACTTGGTGTTGTCAGCACCACGCTCTCCCAAGTAAGCGAACCAGCCATCCCTATACAGGGATCCAAACCCATGGCCTTGGTGTTATCAGCACCACACTCTCCCAAGTGAGCCATTTTCCTTCCATTACGTTTTTTTTTTTTTTTTTTTTTTAAAGATGACCGGTAAGGGGATCTTAAATCTTGACTTGGTGTTGTCAGCACCACGCTCTCCCAAGTAAGCGAACCAGCCATCCCTATACAGGGATCCAAACCCATGGCCTTGGTGTTATCAGCACCACACTCTCCCAAGTGAGCCATGGGCCAGCCCCTTCCATTACTTTTTAATCTGCTTGAAGGTCAGAATGCTGTCTGTCTTATTGATCATTGTATTCCCAGTCTCTAGAATCTGGACTTATTAAACACTCAGTAAATATTTGTTGACTAATTGACTTCTTTCCCTTGGCCTGACTGGATCCAATCCACTTGTGATTTCTCAGGGAATGCTCTGTCTGGATTATCCCTTCATTTTTGCCTTTCATTAATCTCCCCCTCTGACTTTTCATTTGGATTTTTTAACATTTGCATCTGCTTCATCTTAAATGCACATATACAGATGGATGTGTGCATACACACACACACCTACCCTTGCCACTTTTGGACCCAGTATTTCCTGAAACTACCATATTGTTAATTTTCCTTGATTTCACAGCCAAACTTCTTTTAAGAAGTATCTGTATTTGCGATCTCCTTTTTATTTTCTCCATTCACCATGCATTCCATTATAATGCAGCTTCTTTCTCTTCACTCTACCACCCACTTCAGGAATATCTTTACCAACATTCTTGCTGCTAAATTTGGTGAATATACCATAGCGTTTACCTTACTTTACCTTTGTTGACCACTTACTTCCTTTTAAAATGCTTCTATGATACCATTCTTCTGCGGTTTTTCTTTTTTTCTCTCTGTGTGTTGCTTTTCAGTCTCCTTTTCTACCTGTCTCTTTTAAATGTTAAAGTGTCTTCACATAGACCCTCTCTTGTCACTCTTCTTGGGTGTTCTCTTCTTTATGGCTTAATTTTTTATCTCTATGCTGATGTCTTCCAAATCTCTAGCCCACGTTTCTCTTCTGAACTTTAGATCCACATTCCTCACATGTGCCATGATTGATTACTCTTGTCTCCAGACCTTTGCATTCTTGCTGGAACATTCTCTTTCTCCTTTTCCCTCATTCTCCTCCTTCTCTTGCTCAGCTGACATCAACTAAGCCTTTTGTGACCTCCCAACACTGGGTTAGGCACATACCCAGAGTACTCTGTCACAGCACTCATCACATAGTATTGCAGGTACCTCTTCACAGGGGGAGGGGCATGCCTGTCTGAATTCATTATTGCCATTTTTGACACATGGTAAGTGCTATTTAAATATATTTTGAATGAAGGGCTGGCCAGTTAGCTCACTTGGTTAGAGCACAGTGTTATAACATCAAGGTCAAGGGTTCAGATCTCCATACTGACCAGCTGCCAAAAATATAAATAAGTAAATAAATATATTTTGAATGAATTGTATAGTCCAGGAAAGTTAAGGGAGGCTCCATGTAGGAGATGGCACTTGAACTGAGTCTTTAAAAAGAGAAATCAACCACACTTGCACATCCACCATATTATATCCTTTTCCCTAGCAGTTCACAAACACCTAACATGTATGTGGCACTTATATTTGAGCCATGAGTTATACTGACTACCTTTTCCTCTTTACCAGCAGAAAAACCTTTTGCCTCAGTTGATAATCACAATGTTTTAAGCTTAGCGTGCCACCTGATGGTTAGCAATGGGAACTATCTGACCCACTTTTTTATTCCCCCCTCTGGGATCCTACTTCTAGTGTTCTTTCTGCTTTCCTTTATCTTTTAGTGCTAATGCTTTTTTTAGTCCTAGTTAGGAACTCAATAAAAAAGAAATATCTCCTTTTACCATATTTCTCTTAATCTTTGTCAATTTCTGCCATATCATAGGAAAATCATTCTTCCTTTTTCTCTATTTTTCTGCACTAAGCTAAAAAATATTTCAGTTGTGGCCCTTTTGTTATAAAGCAAAATTAGATATAGTAAGATGTTCATTCATTTAAAGTGCTGACAGATTCCTTTAAGAATCCAGAGAAAGGTCTCTCCTTTCATTATTTCTTATCCTTGGGTTAAAAACAAGGAGACAACAGCTTAAATCACTAAGGTAAAGAAGTGAACATTTCAGTCCTTTCATACATGACATTTTTTTCTCTTCAGAGATGTTACTTGAATATGTATTACTTGCAAAAGGTTTCTGGGAAAGTAATAATTTCAAGTAATGCGTAAAGGAGAAGAAAATTATGTTTGCAAAATTACCAATGCTATAATTATTTCTTACTCGTGAAAACAGCCAAATTACCAAAGCGTTATGGATTATTACAGTTTTTAGTACTTTATTATGTTGCCATTTTATGGTGTGGTATTATTTATATATAGCATAAAAATATAATTTGAGTGTTTTAATCAAATTATGAATCAAAAACTTGCCGTTTTCAGTGTGATTTTCTTAGTAACGGCAGTCTAGAAGAGATATAACTTGTTCTGCAGCCTAAAGCAATTCATTTACCCTTTTAGAGTTTCAGTCTTCATATACTATACTTCATCTACTGTATACTATATACTTCATATACTGAATGAAATATTTGAAGCAGATGATTTTTGTCAAGTTGTTTGCTGTCATATGTCTCTACTTTCCAGTAGAACCCTTTGTCTATGAGTAAAGGAAATCAGTGGAAAGAATATGATTCTTTAAGAGAATTAAATAGTAAACCTTGTTGAAATGTATTTCTTCTGATGAGTTTAACAATGTTAGTTCATTTTATGATATCCTTATTGTTATTGTTCACTTCTATAATTTTAATTGGTGGTAATTATGGGAAAATTTTTCAAAATCAATGAAATAAAATCCTAACTTCTTTTTCTTAAAATCCACAATGCTTTAAAAGCCAGTAAAATTTTGCCTTCTTTTTGACTTGTTTGATAATGCTATATCGTGATTTCTTTTTCTTTAGTGACATTGATGTTTGGGTACCAGAACCAGACCACTCAGAAGTTCCTGCTGAGTGGTGGGACTTTGATGCTGATAAGTCACTTCTTATTGGAGTTTTTAAACATGGTAAGTAAGAAGTAAAGTAGGTAGGATCACCTTCTGTGTATAATGTAATTCAACTAGTTCTCAGTTTATTGACTTCCACTAACAGCTTTATTACAGTAACACCCATGTTATATATACAGCATTAAAAACTTACACTATCAAACTATGTTTATTTGTCACTGCATTTTCCTCATGAGAGGGTGGCATATGTGACCTGCCCTTCCTGGATATAAGTCTCACACAACTTCCTCTTTCAGGAAGAGTTTTTATGTGAAATGATGGGGGAGGGGGATGAGTGTGTATGATCAGTTTTACCTATTTTCCATATTAACTGATAAATTTCATCTAAATTTTTATAGATATTATCAGATCATGTAATGTTTGTAATAACTTCTAGAAAACATACTTAACCTATATCATTTTAATATATGGTCCCTTTAGTTCAGGCATATTATCAACCATAGTTATGAGGAATGCTTATATTTACATACCTTTCTTCTTTTTATCCTTTTTACATTTGTAATTGGTGATGCTTCTAGGTTATGAAAAATATAACACTATCCGAGCAGACCCAGCATTATGCTTCTTGGAAAGAGTAGGAAAACCTGATGACAAAGCAGTTGCTGCTGAACAGAGAGCAAATGATTATATGGATGGGTATGTGCATTTCAGAGTCATGAATTCTCTGTATCTCTCTGTCTTCTGTTCAACATCAGCATATTCTATATCAGTGATGTTTAAGTTGTGTCGCATTAAGAGAATTAGAGTTTACAATCTGAAAGAGCTATTGATACTTAGTGCTTGTCCAACAGTTTATGATCAAGAAAGACATTGGACCTGCCCCACACCCATTCTTTGATGAGTCTTTCATTTTTTCATTCTAGCAAGTATTCATAAAATTCTAGGGATATAAGAGGAGAAAAGGCAAGAATATTACAGTGGAAGAGAGATGCGATATTATTCATTATACCTGTTGTGAGTCCTTATATAATCTTCCTTTTCTTACCAAAAGAGAAAAGTAAGAGATATGTTGAGATTAATAATAGCACATTTAAAAGTGAACTTGGGAGTAAGAGTAAATTAGAACTAGCTTTCTTCTTACTTTCGCTAGAATAGCTTTCATGCTGTGGCTTGGGCTTCTCTGGCTAGAGAGCAGAGACTTTAGTCTGACCTTTAAAATAAACTAAAAAATTCCTCCAATGAGACTCCATTTGCTTGTCTGTTCTGTCGAGAGAAATCTTCAATCCGCTATGGTATTATAGCATTTATTGGTATTTTAACAGGGATGTGGAAGATCCAGAATACAAACCTGCCCCAGCCATCTTTAAAGATGATATAGAGGTATGCTTTGGATCATATTTTTAAATCCTCAATCTGAGGGACTCCTTAGTATCTTTTATTTGCTTTTTCTTCTGCGTGTTTTTCCTTTTCATTATACGTAATTCCTCTGTTCCTCAGAAGATTAGCTAAATAAGTGATCAACTTGGGTTGACAAATATCACAAATAACCATTCAGAATTCATGTGATCTCCCCTCCTTGACAAGATGGAGGCTGATTTGGACATGGGGGTGGGATGGGGTTTGCCCACTTGCTACACTTCTTAGATCTAAGAAACACAGTGTCCAGGGCAAAGTCCCAAAGCAAAGTGGACAACAAGAGATAGAAACTATACCTATATGAAGAAATTTGAAATAGAGAGTAGAGCCTGGAGTAATGCTGAGCTGCCAAAGCATAGTTCTAAGTGCTCTATTTATTAGAATGTCAAAAAGAAGAGTTGGATGAAAATATAGAAAATAATCCATGGAGTAGGGAAAAAAGTGTTAAAAGAGATGAGGATTTTCTATAATATTTATGAGAGCATAGTAAAAGACTGGATGATGCTATAGCTGTCAGGTAGGGTTTGCTGGTCTTGGTAGCAAAGGGGTTTGGCTATTGATGCCTATATGAGGACAAGAGACAAGGCTTACCGCAGTGTGTGGGCAATGAAAACTTAAATTCTGTATAAAGGTAGGACTCTCAAAGGGCAGTATTTTCAGACAAAAAGCACAAGGAGAGGGCAAGGAAATTTATCTCAGCATGGGCTCTGGGTAGGAAAGCTCTCTCTCCTGAGAATTTATAACCATAGGCCTGCCTTCTCTTGAATCTGTGGTTGATTCTTTTATTTCACCTGCAAGGTCCAGGAACCTCAGTGTAATATAAAAAGGGGTACTTGACTAGTAGTATCACTGGGTACCTGGAAGAAACAACTTCAGTTCATACTATGTATGAGTCCTGAAGATGAAGCCCCCATAAAGTGAAATCAAAGTCCAAAATTAAAAAATATACGAAGAGAAATTTACCATGAGTCAGTGTTAGCATGCAACAAAGAACAGGGTTAGACCCCTGAGAACTTCTGATAATACATGTATTGAAATTGAGAACATGTACATGTTTAAGTGATTAAAGACAGTTAAAAAAATAAAAATAAAAGAAAGACAAGATATGATTTTTAAAAACTAGGAAGATATGAAAAAGAATTACATGTACCTTTAAAAGAAAATACAGCTGTTGACATTTAAAACTCAATAAATAGGTTAAATATTTTGCTGGATAAGCAGATTAGACACAGCAAATGAGAGAAGAAATTATTTGGAAAACATAGATGAGGAAATTATCCAAAGTATAGCATGTTGGATCAGTCTGGGCCAGTCAAGAGAGGGAAAGTTTAATGTAAAGAATTATTCATTATAATAGGGGGGCTGGAGTAATGAGAGATTGGCTAATAAGAAGTAAAGAGAATTCTAAACAATATGGGAATAGCAGATATAAGTAACATCCACCACTCCAGGGGCACAGAGCACCCAGGGAAGAGCCACATCACCAACAGAGCTGAGATCCAGACTTTGTTGGGAGAATATGGCCATGGTCAGAAGGGATGCTGTGCTGCCACACCAGTGCAACTGGCTGGAAATCTACCCTCTGGATCTGGCTGGAAATCCATCCTCTAGGGTTGCCAAAGAATGTTCTTCTGGGAAAATTTCTCACTGGAGACACTCAACTACAAAACCGCCCAAGAGAGAAGTTATTGGGAAAAGCTGCTGGCCAATGGGTGCTACAGAAGCTGCTCAAATTGCAGGAGCTGCGCTCTAGGGAAGAGGCCTCTGTGCTGTTGGAGCTGAGCCATGGAGGAGCTCACCAGAACCAGGAAGTAAAACCCTTTTCCCCCTACAGCATCTCTCCAGTTCCCTCTACGGACAAAGCTTAACATAATACTGACTGGCCGAGGAAAAAATATTTGAAGAGCTCAGATCTGTTTCCTTAGAGCAGGCAAAGGGTGTGAGAGGCAATAAACTTGGAACAGAGAGGCAATAAATCAATAAGCAGAATAATGGAATATGTGGGAAAAAAGTTTAGAAACAAGGAGGATAGCGTGATAATGTCTGGCATATATCTAGTAAGTGTTCCAGAAGGAGAGCCTAGAGAGAATAAGGGAGAAGTAGTATTAGAAAACAATATTTCAGACATAATAAAAGACATGAATCCTCAGATTCAAGAAATAAAATGAATCTTGGCAGGATAAATAAAATTAAATCCACTCCAAGAAACCTCCTGGTGAAATTGCAGAAACACCAAACAAAGAGAAGATGTTACAGACAACCAGAGAAAAAGACCTACGTACAAAGGAATTATGATAATTCTAACTTCAGCCTTTTCTGAAACAATAGAAGCCAGTAGTCATTGAAATAAAATTGCCAAACTTATGAATATTAACTTTAAGGTAATATTGGAATACCTAATTGAAGATGCTCTGTTAACAAATAAAAATCGCATGTACAGCACAAGCAAACTCTTTAAGGCTGAAAAAGTAAAGATTTTCAGGTTATCTAATAACCAAATATGAGAATGAATAAATTTTCTGAGAGTTGGTGTATGGAAAGAAAAAAAAAAACAATCAGTTAGCAATAAAACCTAGGGCATACTCAAAATTAGGGAAAGGTTGGTAGAGAAGAAACAGACTTAAAGGTAATTACAGAAAAGGAAATAATTTTAGTAAATAAAGACTGGTCTAAATTTTCAAAGCAATAACTATGAAAGGGTGAGAATTGAGAACAAGGAATTAAAAGTTTTATTTTTGCTAAATTAATCATTAAAATTTCTATAGCAAAAATGTTCTCCATTATAAAGAAGTTTGATTCTCTTTTATTATATGTATCTTGACTCAATCTCCCTATGACAGATTTTTATTTTCTTTTAAAAGGATGATGTTTCTTCACCAGGAGATCTTATTATAGCAGATGGAGGTAAATTGCATTTACTTCTTTAATATTATTGTAAATTTACATTCTCATGATACTATAAGATGAATAAGCTATTATACTTTTATAATGTTTTAAGTGTATATGAAATATGTATTGAATACAGTTGTAATCATTATAGGACATATTAGTTAATTGGGAATTTAACAGTACTTTTAGTTATTGCAAATCTTTGTGCAGTGACTTCCTGCCCTTTTATAGAATAGAGGCTCTGATGACTTTATGTCTTGATCATTAAACTTGTCTGTGACATTTTATCATTAAGGTGTTAATTCAGTAACACATTTCTTATTAGTTCTATATGTGTGTTTGGAGCCATTCTTTATCACCCACTTTATATAAAGGTTTTCTGTGCAAGGTCTTTCTAATATCAAGATAGGAACATACTGTCACTAGAGCATACTCATTCCCACCTAGGAATGCAAGGAGTAGTTTTAGCTTAGTGTGAATGATTACAGCTTGATTATCATATATAAATTATAATATTACACCTTGGAAATAGATCCTGCACTTTTTTAGGTAATAAAAATTTTAAAGTTGCAGCATTGTAAATTTTTTTATCCTGAATCTTTAAAACATATGTTTCTTCCCAATGATTTAAAAATGTTTTTATTTTAACTAAATTGAGATAAATTTAATACAGAAGGCTTTAGTTAGAATAGCTTACAGTATTCAGATTCTCATGGGATTCCATTTGCCTTTTAATTTATTTAAGTTAAGGCATTGAGTATTTGCCAGCCCTTATGATTTATTAGACCTGGAAATGCAATAGTTGTATTTTCTGTGCAAGTGAAGTTTCCTTTAAATAGATAACATTGTGACTCTTTATTCCACTGTGTCCTACTTATTTTGAACTGCTGTTAAGCTCTGTTGTGATGTATTTAATTAAAAGAAAAATTTTTTTTTCCTTTTTGTCTTTTTTCGTGACCGGCAACGGATCGCAACCCTCAGTGTCGCGCCCATACCGGACCGGGACCGGCAACGGGATCGCAACCCTCGGTGTTGCTCCCACACCTCGCTCAGCCAGTGAGCGGGAACTGGTCTGTATGTGGCATCCGAACCCTCGGCGGGAGCGCCACCGTGCTCCCAAGCGGTGCACTGTAGCAGTGCGCCACCGGGCCAGCCCTAAAAGAAATTTTTTTTATGATGAAAGATTTGGTTTTTTTTTTTTCACCTACATAATTACATTGAAGAAAAAATTTTTAATAGACAAGTTTTGGTACTTTTGTATACCTTATACAGTATCTGTTTAGTTTTTATTATTATTATTATTTACATTATTTATTTTCTTTAAATATAGATGGTCAGCTAATGGAAGGTGATAAAATTTATTGGCCTACTCAATCAGCTTTAACTACACGTTTGAGGCGTCTCATCACTGCATATCAGCGTACTAATAAAAACAGACAAATCCAGCAGATACAACCAACTTTCTTAGTACCTACCAGTGTAATGCAGCCTCTTTATGAAGAAGCCACTCTTAATCCTAAAATGGCAGCCAAGATAGAAAGACAGCAGAGGTAAGACCATAGCACTAAAGTTTTAATGTATAGTATCTAAATATAGTTGTTATTCTAAAAGCTGTCAGGGTGTGATTATCATGTTTTGAAAATATACATAGAAAACTTGGTCAAAGTAAAGTGCATTGTGCACATATACTCACATATATATTCACAAATATAGTAAAACTAATACAGATTATTACATCTTATACTTATCAGCCATACTTCATATTTAATCATTCTTTTGTCATGTTTAAGTACCCTGAGGTATTAAAAAATGAAGGTGCAGAGCAAACTCAAGAATGGAATTATGAATCGAACAGAAGTTTAAATTATATGAAATAAAGTTCATTCTATCTTATTTTACATTAAGACATGTATGAAATATAAGAATGTATGAAAGGCAAGTCTACCTCTGCTTTTAACAGAAGATGAACCCTTGGAACTACTGAAGTCAAGGGGAGCAAATTGCAAGAGACCTTGTTAAAAAGACAGGCAAATTTCTCTCATCGTAAAAGCTTTAACTTCAAAAAGGGTAGAGCACATGGAAAAGAACAGCAATGTTTAGCAATAACCTGGCTTCCTTGTTAAACCTGGGTCTTTGGATGTTCTCTGGAAGATAAGTCATTGTTCTTTTGATGCATTTGCAGCACATTCATTGTAACCAGAATTTTTTAGTCAGTATGAAAGTTAAGATTTTAGCTATCCTAGCCATAATCTTCAAATACTACTATCTCTGTAAATACACTGTTTCGGTTTTCTGCTGTTGCAACATAGTGACTTAAAATGGCGTCAATTTTTTATTTCTTTTGATTCTGTGAGTAAACCAGGTGGTTCTTCTTCACACTGGGGTTATGAGACAGCTGAAAGAACCAAAGTAGCCCTGTTCACATGGCTGGCAGTTTGTACTAGCTGCGAACTGGGAGCTCAGATTCCAAGGGGGATCATTCCAAGTAACAAAAGTGGAAACTACAGATTTCTGAAAGCCTCAGACTCAGCAGTTACAAAGTGTCACTTCTGCCACCTTTTGTTGGTCAAAAAAAGTCCTAGGGCAGCTCAGATTTAAGGGAAAGGGAAATAGATTCTACCTCTCAATGGGAAGTGGCAAAGAATTTGTGGCTGTCTTTATCTACCACATACGTTTTCCCTTATTCTGTCAGATCTGGATTAATCATCTTAAAATAGTAGTTTTATCATGGCATTGAATGGCCCTAAGTTCAAAGGTCTCTTCAATTTAGGTTTTAGCATGCATTTCTAAGTTTATCCACTACTGTTTCCTCAACCAGAATGTCCTACTTGCTGTTTATTCAGTACCGTAGCTTATGTTGTTCTTAGCATCCAGAATACCCTTCTTCCTACCCTTTAGTCCACACTTAGCTCATTCTTCAGAGCTCAGCACGTGGCTCATCTACTCTATTAATTTTTTTTTCAACGAGTCTATCTCACACTATTGCCTCCATTTTCTGAACTCACATAGTACTTACCTAAATAAATTACTCATTTGTCACAATAATATATCATAATGACAGTTATTTTTTCCTGTTTATGCCTTGTCTTTCTAGGTTGTAAATTCTTTGAGTGTAGGCCGTGTCATATTTTTTTTGTGTCCTGTGTAGTCTTTCAATTTAATCTTTCTTTTCTATTCCTATTCTTGTCACCCAGGTCTAATGTTCATATGATTTGATTGGTTTCCCAGGCTATTTTTAAATTATGATTATGTTAATCTTCTTAATAATTCACTATGATAAAAATGGCCCTTTAACATTTTTCAAAGGTCTTTCCCATATGTTTTTTCTCATTTATACAACAATCCTATGAGTTAAGCAAGGAAAAGTTTCTACAAATAGAGACTGAAGTTTGGAGATCTGTGGTGTATGATGATAATATTAGCCTCTTAAAGTATCAGAAGCTTTCAACAGAAGGAAGATTATTTTTAGCCAGGTATTTAGAGTGTTTCGTAATCTGACCCCAACTCCATCTTGCTTTGTCCCCAATAGGAACCATATCCTTGTTAATCTGGAATACTATCATCTCCCCAAAATACAAAGTACTTTCTACTTTGCTTATTCTGTGCCCTCTTCCTAACATCCCCTTCCTAACCTTAGCCTTGCCCCATCTGAAATGCCACTTACTCTGTGATGCCTTTTATGATTGTTGAAGTCTGAAGTGATCCTTCTATCTTCTGTGCTCTCCTAAAATTCTTGGTTTCTGTAACTCATACGACTAAAAACATGCTACCTTATATTATAAATGTTTTTGAAAGTTTTTTATATTTTTCCTGAAGGGCAGGGTCATCTTATATAATCTTGTATGCTGTGCATATTTTCTCACCTAGTAAATGTGCAAAAAAACTATTATTGTCTAAAGGAACAATTATACTAAAAGAAGTGTGGTTGGATAGATGAGTCAACTAGCATTTAAAAATATATTTACAAGACAATAAACCTGAATTTATCCTTTAAAGTCTTAGATACTTGAAGTTTTTAAAGTTTACTTTATAGTTATTATATTCAGTATTAATAAGTATTTATTTTAGTGACCAATGTGGTTTTTTCTTTAATCTGTTTCAAAATAGATGGACAAGAAGAGAAGAAGCTGACTTTTATAGAGTCGTATCTACATTTGGAGTAGTTTTTGATCCTGACAGAGGACAATTTGATTGGACAAAATTTAGGGCTATGGCTAGGTTACATAAGAAAACTGATGACAGTTTGGAGAAATATTTGTATGCATTCATGTCCATGTGTCGGAGGGTTTGTCGTCTTCCTTCCAAAGAAGGTATGTATACATATTTTTTCCTTGTTTCAGTCAAAGAAGCAATATCACTAAAATTCAGAACTTTCCAGTTCGTTTTATGTGAGATTCTAATACTATCTAATTCAAAATGTCAGCAGTTTTTCAGAATTGTAAGTAAATTAGGCTTAAAGATCCTCTGAGATCTAAAGAGAATAAAGATACACACTGAGTTTTAAGAAAATAGCTAGCATTTAGTGATAGATTTATGATTAGGAAGAGGTAGAAGATAAAGGATAGCTTTTGGTAAACAGAACTGACCTATATTTTGAATCCATCTTATAGGAACTATGCTAGAGGGATTATTTACCTGAATAATTTTGCAAGGAATGAGGCCCTAACTCATAAGACATTTTTTAAAATTTCATAGGAAAGATCTTCACCCAGCACCATCTTCAAAAAAGACAACTAATCAGAGGTGTTGATGTTCAGCTAAGGAACTGTTCTGAAATGAATTTCAGTCTTCACAGCGCAGAGAACTAGCTCATCCTGTCAGCAGTTCCTCTCAGTAATGCTATGTTATAAGCAGTTGTCTCTATTCTTTGTTGAATATGATTTCTTACTGCTAAACCCAGTTGCCTCCTATTTCTATTTCAGAGTAAAAATATAAATCGTTTATAAAAGGACTTAAATTCCATGTGGGTTTCTTTACTTGTTTTAATTTTATTTCCTAACAGATTTTTTTGTCAGTCCACTAAACATAGTAGCCAATCATTTGATTACCCAAATACCGGGTAAATCAGGCAAGGTTTCAGTCTGCTTTCAGGTCTGCTGGAAGACCATAAATAGGTTTAAAAAGACAGATAAAATATTGTGTCTTTCATTATTTATGGCCAAGAAGCCCTCTTTTTTTTTTTTTTTTTTTTTAATTCCCATCAGCAATGTATTGATGTGAATAAATTCATCACTTTTGGTTCTAGCTTTAAAAGAAAAGGGAAAGAGTTAATTACTAAATAATCATTGAAAAGGTTGGGCTTTTCAGTGTACAACTTCTTAAATCTTGGAAGTAGACTGGATACTTCCACCCTTGTTTCTTGTCCCATATTGATTTTTGCATGGTCCTTGACTTTTTTTTTTTCAATTTTTGTTTTGAACTACTTTTGGACTTACAGAAAAGTTGCAAAAAATGTACAAGGAGTTTCCATATATCTCTCATCTGCCTCTTTTAATGTTACAATCTTAACACGACTAATTATAGTGTAATTATCAGACTAGGAAATTAATGGTAGTACAATGCCATTAACTAAACTAAATATCTATTTGAATTTTACCAGTTTTTCCATTAATGTCCTTTTTTTGTTCCAGGATTCCCCCCACATTGTATTTGGTTGTTCTTACTCCTTAGCTTCCTGCAGTCTGTAACATGTTCTTCGTCATTCCTTGTTTTTCGTGACCTTGATACCTTTGAAAAGTATCGATCAGTTATTTTGCCATATATCCCTCAGTTTGGGTTTGTCTTGTGTTTTCACATGATTGGGTTGAGTTTATGCATTTTTGACAAGAGGACCACAGAATGACATTGTGTCAGAATGTAATACCATGGTATTTGTGATGTCAACTTGAAGATGTTGACTTTAATCGCTTAGTTAAGGTAGTTTATGCTGCATTTCTCCAGTTTAAAATTACTATCTTTTCCTTATAATTAACAAATATCTTGAGGAGCCTCACAAATCCTGTTTCTCCTCAAACTTTTACCCATTGATTTAAATATTTATAAGATATTAAATCTTGTCTGCAACAGTTTTTACTGTGGAATTCTGCTGCAAAGAAGTACCATTTCTTCTCTTTCATCTATTTACTCAATTATTCATATCAGTACGGATTCATGGATATTTATTTTACTCTACAGGTTACAATCCAATACTATCATTATTTTTTGCTCACATTGTTCTAAATTTGTCCATTAGAAGTTCCTCAGGTTGGTCCCTGCATTATTTCAACAAGTTCATATCTTTTTTGAGTACTTCCCAAGTGCCAGTAACCCAGCTTTGCAAAGATATGACCTCATCAGAAGGAATGTAGCATGGTCTAATGTTGAAACTGAACTACCTCAAGCTAGTAGATTGTACGATGTTTGACAGATGTGCCTGTGTTTCCCTTGAAACTTAAAAAAGCCCCTGTGAATTCACTGTAGTGCCCTAAGTTACCTCGTGTAGTTTGAGATACACCAACTTACATTTGTTTATGGGGTGTCATTTAACAGTTCTAATTTGTATTTATAAGTTAGTTCGATTAAATGTTTTTCTCTTTAAGACAGGTGTTAGTAAAAGCACAGCCATAAGAAAATTATTAAGAGTAAATTCCTGGTTATATTAATGTACTTCCAAAATAATCTTATGTTTTACTTAATTTCAGAAGATTCAGTGCTTTATGTTACATGATTTTTAGTACTTCTTTTTAAAACTTAAATTTCTCCTCACTTTAAATGTTTTTTAAAAATTCTGGAAACTGTACAATGACATTGAGTAGAAGTACATTTTAGAAGTTGCATTATTTGTTTTAAATCTTAATGAAGTATTTTTGTGGTTAATATTTTTGTCCTTGTTTCAATGTAGAATTGGTAGATCCAAATATTTTTATCCAACCAATCACAGAAGAACGAGCTTCTAGGACTTTGTATCGCATTGAACTTCTAAGGAAAGTACGGGAACAGGCCCTTCGACATCCACAGTTGTTCGAACGCTTGAAGCTTTGTCATCCGAATCCAGATTTACCAGTCTGGTGGGAATGTGGTCCTCATGATAGGGATTTGCTTATTGGTGCTGCCAAACATGGGGTGAGCCGAACAGACTATCACATTCTTCGTGATCCTGAACTCTCATTTATGACAGCTCAAAGGAACTACAGTCAAAGCAAGATGGCTCATTCAAGGACTTCTACTCCACTTTTACAGCAATATCAAGTAGCACTTTCTGCTTCTCCTCTTACCTCTCTGCCTAGGCTTCTAGATACTAAAGGTATTATTCTAGAGGATATGAAAGTTAAAAGTGAACACCTTAAAGAGGAGCCTCAGTCTTCTGAAGAAGAATCTATGTCTTCTGTGGAAACCAGGACACTAATAAAATCTGAGCCTGTAAGTCCAAAGAATGGTGTTTTACCACAGGCTACTGGAGACCAGAAATCTAGTGGAAAAAGTGAAACAGACAGACGCATGGTTGCAGCCAGAACAGAACCCCTAACTCCAAACCCAGCTTCTAAAAAACAGAGAGTCCACAAAAGAGGATCAGAATCTAGTTCTGATTCTGACTCTGACTCTGAGAGATCATCCTGTTCTTCCAGATCATCTTCTTCTTCATCCTCCTCCTCTTCTTGTTCCCATTCTCGATCAGGCTCTAGTTCTTCATCCTCATCTTGTTCTTCAGCATCGTCTTCATCCTCCTCTTCTTCCTCTTCCTCCTCCTCATCGTCTTCATCTTCATCAGAAGAAAGTGACAGTGAAGAAGAGGAAGTCCAAAAGCGAGGTATATGCATAAAGAAATTTTGCTATTTTTAAGACAACTTTTCAAGTGAAAATGAAAACTTAACTGGAAACGATAACTTAAGCATGCTTGAAATTATTAATTTTATGTGTAAAACTTAGAAAAGCACTATTGAAAAGGAAATTAGAATTACTGGACCACAGTCCCTATTCAGTATTTGAAGCATTGCAAAACAGATTAGTCATACAAAGGAACTTAAATTTTTTACAAAATAGCTTTATTTCTTTGTGAATGTCTTAAATTTAGTATTATATTTTTCCCTGGAACAAGTTGCTTAGTAAACAAATGAAAGATAGCAGTCACCAGGAGTATAAGAATAAACAGACCAACAACTGTATCATAGGCCATACTTGACACTCAGAAGATATACGATAAGAACTACAGTTTGTCAGCAGAGTAGTGGTGTTAGGTTGGTCCTCTTCTGCAGGTGTCCTTGCACTAGTCCAACAGTTCAAATGCAAGGAAATGAGTCAACATCATGCATGTGCAGGAGCCACAATCTCTTATAACAACTCCATAGGGATAACTGTCAGGGTTGCCACAAGGAACATGCCCAATTCTAAGAATCACCTCATTTAGAGAATTATGGTATCTCCATCAGGTATTTATATAGTCCTCCCAGTCCAGATGCAGTCTACCTATCAGGAGTCATTTTAAAAGTGATAGGTACTCTATTGTATTCTAGGCAATTTTTTTTTACTTTTTTTTAAAGCTTTTTGTTGTCGTTACTTTTAATTTTTTCATTTGTGAATATTTCTGAATAATCATGTAAGATTTTTAAAGTATATATACTAAAATTGTTGTATGCAGTCTTTCTTAAATGGTTATCATTGTTCTTAGCAGAAGGTACACCTCACCTGAAAGCCTATGATGAAGAAAGCATTGCATCACTGAGCACTACCCAGGATGAGACCCAGGATAGTTTCCAAATGAATAATGGGACACCAGAGTCTGCTTACATCTTACAAGGTGGATACATGCTGGCAGCCTCATATTGGCCAAAGGTAAATGAATAATTTCTTGTTAGGATAGGTCACTTTTTAGTATTTTTCTTTTGCTTTAATGATAGATGTTCTTATTTTGTGGAAAAATAGGGCAGTGTAAACTGTAGGTTTGCATTTTGGTGTTCTACTTAAATGTGTGTGCTTCTTAACATAACCTTAGAAAGGTTTGAAATAGAAAGATAATGTTTGAAATAAAAGATAATGGACTCTTACATTCATGTTAATATTCAAGTGGTTCTTTATGAAAAGACTCAGCTTTGAACTGTCTCCTCGAAGAAATTACAATAGCTAGTTGTGACCTAGAAAAAAGTTCATTTGAGCACATGTACATCCTCGAAGAAATTACAATAGCTAGTTGTGACCTAGAAAAAAGTTCATTTGAGCACATGTACATCCTCGAAGAAATTACAATAGCTAGTTGTGACCTAGAAAAAAGTTCATTTGAGCACATGTACATCCTCGAAGAAATTACAATAGCTAGTTGTGACCTAGAAAAAAGTTCATTTGAGCACATGTACAATCAGTGGTTAAAAAAAGCTAAGATTGGGGCCGGCCTGTGGCTCACTCGGTAGAGTGCGGTGCTGATAACACCAAGGCCGCGGGTTCGGATCCTATATAGGGATGGCCGGTTTGCTCACTGGCTGAGTGTGGTGCTGACAACACCAAGCCAAGGGTTGAGATCCCCTTACCGGTCATCTTTTTTTTAAAAAAAAAAGCTAAGATTGGATTCATACAATTCTACCATGCAACTAGACTAATGTAGGAAAACTTACTTTTAGGAATGAGATTGGAAAGTGCAGGAATGAAGGATTCTGTGCTCTTTTGTATACTCCTAAGTCGTTTGAATCCTTTATAAGGAACCTGTATTACTTTTATAACTATAAAAACAAAGAGTAGAAAATTGTCTTTATGACGTAATATTTTTGAACTTCACTAAAGGGAATTTGTACTTGAATAACTTCTTACAGAGTTGTAATATGTATGTGAGAATACGTATGCATGTCACACACATATGTCGTACCAAGATTAAATTCATCAAGGCTCTTAGGCTATTTGATCTCCAAAGGTCTGGCCTAATTATTAAAATTATACTTTTATGTTGCATGCTTTTCTAGGATCGTGTGATGATCAACCGGTTGGATAGTATTTGTCAAACAGTTCTGAAAGGGAAGTGGCCTTCAGCTAGAAGAAGTTATGATGCTAACACAGTGGCTTCTTTCTATACTACAAAACTGCTGGACAGCCCTGGAGCAGCTACAGAATATATTGAGCCCAGTGTACCCACTCCCCCAGGTGCCGGTGTTAAAGAAGAACATGATCAATTAACACAGATGTCAAAGGTGAAGAAGCATGTACGAGAAAAGGAGTTTACAGTGAAAATCAAAGACGTATGTGTATTTTTATTGCCCTAGGGCCTGATTGCGATTGCGGTGTGCAGCATGCTTTTCCTGCAAATGGCTGCCTGCTCTTACTCTTCTTCCTTCACATACTTGTTTCCTGGTATTTGGATTGTTTTCTTTTTGATATCCAGGTTATTAGACTTGAATATTTTACTAGAGAGATCATCATTAAATGTTTCTCTCCCTGTACTACTGAAAATAGTTCTTCTGCTGATCAAGATGCTTTCTTAAATAGTGTGAAAATTTCTAACTGTTTTGGTTCTTTTATATAATATTTAAGTGGTATGTCAGTGTCCTGTCTGTTTTAAACATCTAGCATGCTTTTTTATAAGTAATGTTTAATTTTTTAGTATGATTTTCGAAGCATAATTGATTACTCTGTGTCTCAAATATGGGTAATGTCCTCTAAAATGTCATATGAATAATGTACATAGAGACATATGTCTAAAGCTGAAAATGTTACAATGTGCTAAGAAAACTGTACCTGGATTATTTTTTTTCATTTAAGATAGAAAATGTCATATTCACTATAGAAATTGATTTAAAATGTTTTATTCAATTGATTCATCAATGAGAAGAGAACTTCATTAATGTTTCAAGGTTTTTACTTCACTTTAGGTAAAAAATTTCTCTTAAAATCCTGCAGTAAGGTTTTTTTTTTTTTTAACAGTTTCTGCCTTAATAGTGGTATTTGTTTAACAGGAAGGTGGTTTGAAGCTGACATTTCAGAAGCAAGGGCTTGCTCAGAAAAGGCCATTTGATAGTGAAGATGGTGCTCTGGGGCAACAACAGTACCTCACACGGCTTCGGGAGCTTCAAAGTGCATCAGAGACGAGCCTTGTTAATTTTCCAAAATCTATGCCAGTATCAGGTGATTATGCAAATAATAATTGTCTTGGTATAAAATATACCCTATCATTTCCAAATCCTCTTTTATAAGTTCTTATAATAAGAATTCATTTTTACTTTCATGTTGGGACCTCTCTTAAGCCTGTAATCAATTTAATTTTAAATCTTAATCAGTTTTTATTGGAACTTTTAATATAACATTTTAAAGCATAGAAGGCAATTTCATTTTAGGGGCTTGAATATTTAGGTAGAACTTCATTTTGTCAAGTAACTTTATACAGATAAAAATTAAAACAGTGTTTCCATATAAATGTATATTATGAATTTAAAAACAAACATCTAAATCACAAATTGATGGTGATAGGTACAAGAACTTAAAATGAGAAATTTTAACTCATGTTTGGTCATCTGCTGGGCACTTGTTTCTTCTATTACTCTGGAGTGGGCTATGAGGAGAAAGACTTCCACCTCTATTTGTAGGATCTGCTGGTTACTCTTCTTGTATCAGTGCAGTCGAGCATGAGGTGGGTTGGCCCTGGCTGCTCCTGTGGTGGTGAGCTGTCCTTGTGGTGGCAGTAGGTGTGGCGGTAGCTGTGGTAGACCACCTTGGCTCCTGCTCGGGACAGGGGCAGACCTTTCTGGGGATCGGGTCTGGGCCCAGAGTGGCAGTGTGTGGGACATCGCTCCCCTAGGCTTCTGCTCAGGCAGTGGGCCCAGAAGCTTTAGGAAGATTTTAGAAATAAGATAGTCAGGCATCTACAGCATACAGGAATTATTTGACTGATCTCTGAAGTATAATCTTTTATCCTCATGGAATATTTGCAGGAGCAAGGTGCTTACTACCTTAAACTATTCTTTTATGTTAGGCAGCTTTAATTGTCAGAAAATTCCTTCTTATTTGGAAGTAAATTTTGTTTGCTATAGGTTCCTCTCAATGATTGAAGTTCTGTCTTTAAAGGCAACACAGAATTAACCTAGCTCTATGGCTACATGATAAGTCTTAACATTTTGAAAGCAGTTATCATATCTCTCCTTGGAATTATCTATATTTCTCCTAAGCTTTTAACAATTTGAATCAACAAATATTTATTAAATACCTAATCGGTGTCATGTGCTGTGTGCTCTATAGGTATTAATGAATATATTAGATGTTGTTTTTGTTTTATCTAAGTCTAGTTGTACTTTAATTTGTCTGTGTCCCGCTTAAAGTGCAGTATCAAGAATTGAGAATGATACTCAAGGTCAACTGAGTCTCGGTGTGTGGACCACAGTATACTAATCCCCAAATATTCTAGTTTTAAAGCAGATGAATGACTTCAATTTCCTTTATACCTTCTTTGTGCACTAGGATAAGGACTCTTTCAGTATTCTACAAAGTCTGGTCACCATACTTGGACACATTTCAGAATTCCTCCTGTGCCATGTATATAGTGTGTGGAATTCCTACAATTTGGGAAAACGATGTTTTGTTAGAAGTGTTGTCTTGAGTTGATTGCTGTTTCCAGTTGCTGCTGTTACCACTTTTTAATTACAAATTAGTTGTTTTAGCTTCATCAGCATCAGTTTGGTCTCTTGTGGATTCATTAACCATTCAGTGTAATTTTCCAATTATTAGACTTTCACACATGTATGAATTGCAGTTCAAATATGAATCAACTGTACTTCTATCTCGAAATATAAGTACCCCAAATTATGCTTTACAATGATAGTTTTGTTATTAAAGAGCTCTTTTTTCACCAGAAAATGGGAACAGATGGGGAAGATAAGCTGTGGACTCTTTTGCTCAACATAAGTGAGGTTGAATAATATGACTGCTCTTACCCTGATAACTCTACTGTACAATGGGATTGTTACTTCTATCATCTGAACATTTTATTGCTATTGTACCTAAATTATTGTACGGCCTTCACCTATAAGTAATTCTTTGGCAAATAATACTGTTTTTATTATGAGGGATTTTCACACCTAAATACCCATCAACGGATGACTAGGTAAGGAAAATGTGGTGTATAATACTCAATGGATACTACTTTGCCATTAAAAGGAATGAAAGTCTGCCATTTGCAGCAACACGGATGAACTTAGAGAAAATTATGTTAAGTGAAATAAACCAGGCACACAAAGAGAAATATCACATGTCCTCACTCATAAGTGGGAGCTAAAAAAGAATACGTAAGAAACGAAAGAAGAAAGATACAACAATCACAATAATACCTTAAACTTTCAGCAGGAGAGAACAAAAATGAGGTTACCAGAGGTGAGAAAGGGAGAGGGGGAGGAGAAGTTAGCAAAAAATTGGTAATGGGCCACAAAAAATGATCGCATTGTATAATGTTGAATACACTAATTATCCTAATTTGAACATCACATATTGCACACAGGTGTTGATATTCAACATGGTACCCAACAGATATGTACAATCGTGTTTCAATTAAACATAAATAACTAAAGTTCATAGAAGGGTTCATATTATCTTTTAATTCCATTTTCCACAAACTTTTTGAAGTACACTTGTAATATCAATAGTAATTGTAACGCTGGTTTTGGAGCTGTACAAAATATTTAAAAGTTTCATATAGTAACACTATATGTAGTTATTATCTAAGCATTATGTCTCATCCATCTCAATACCTGCAAATGTGAAATCTGGATCTGTCTTCCTATGTGACTTTTGGGAAATCTGTTAACATTTTTGAGACTTACTTTTTCTTGTTTGTGAAATGAGGGATGGAGGAAAGGAGAGAGGTGATGTTGAGTGGATTAAATAAAACAACTATGTAAAGTGGCTGGTAAACAGCATGGCACACAATCAGATGCTAAACAGATGTTAAAATTAGGTACTCACAGATTTTAGCATTAGATGCTTAACAGAGGTTATTATTGAAATTATTTCCTAAGGCTATTATATTAGTCCATTTTGTGTTGCTATAACAGAAATACCTGAGACTGGGTAATTTATAAAGGAAAGAGGTTTATTTGGCTTACGATTCTGGGACAGCTGCATCTGGCACGGGCCTCAGGGGGCTTCTACTCATGGCGGAAAGCAGCAGACAGCCAGTGGGTACAAGCAGATCACATGGCGAGAGGAAGCAAGAGAGAGAGAGAGGAGGTGCCAGGGTCTTTTAAACAACAAGCTCTCGGGGGAACTAATAGAGCAAGAACTCACTCATTACTTCCCCTCCCCCAAGGAGAGCATTAAACCATTCATAAGGGATCTGCCCCCATGACTCAATCAGTTTCCAGCACTGCCACATTGGGGATCAAATTTCCACATTAGTTTTGGCGGGGACAACACATCCAAACTCCATCAGCTATGTCTTTTTTTATTTTTATGTGATTACTCCTTGAATTTTATCCAAAAGCCTTGAATAAAGATACCAGATGTAATATAATTTAATTAGTAAAGGAGGATAAAATAGCATAGATTATAACAAGAGGATAAAACTTAAGAGCCCATTTCTTAAGCTGCCTGGAATAGTATGTAAGGGATGGCAAACCCAAGCAAGCTTAGGTTGAATTCTCTCACTCACTACCTGTTAGGATACTAAGTAAGTGACTTAATGTTTCTGATCTCATTTGTAAAAAGGGCTTAATAATACCTCTGTGTTTTTGTTGTGTTTTTGATTATTTAAGATAGCATTTGTAAAACTTAGTCCAGTATCTGGTACTTAATAAGCTTTCAATAGAAAGAGGCTATTTTTAGTATTGCTGTAGTTACATGTAAGACAAAGACAACACAGACTTTATAAAGTTAAGTTTTCCATGTTGGATTCTAGCTTAAAATGAATTGGTAATGTTTATTAAAATTACTTTCATAAATAAGTCAGGGTAGTATATAATTAGAACAAAGAACTGGCCAAGTAGCATATATTTATGAATGTGCACTTGGTATGTATACAAAGTGTTTTTCTGTAGATTATATTAACTACTTCTCTTTGTTATGTAGCACAGGGACAGCGCTAAAGGGAAAGTAAAAGAAATGTAAGACACTTTCTCTGCCTTTCAGTTGCTTGGTAGACTAGACCTACACATTAAAATAATAGACAATACATTGGAAAACAAGACAATATATTTTACTACACAGAGCATTATAATTAATAAATGTTGGAAAAGAGAAAAGTCACTGCTGTCTAGAAACTTAGGCAAAGTCCTGTGAAGAGATGACCTGAATAGGATTTGATAAGATTAGATAATGGTCTTTCTGGAAAATGGGGTTGGTGGGAGGGGTAAAAGAGTGGCAGGGAATAGCATAAACCAGAGACTAGATGTGAGTAAAATAGTATGGTTTTGTGATAAGACTGACCTAAGTATCATATAAATTTTTACTGGAGAGATATATGTACAAGATTAAAGCCTGCTTACGAAAGGTTAATCTAAATTATAGAAAGCATCGAAAATTGAGCTCTAGGGCAGGGGTTGGGGGTTGATGTAAGGCAGTCTATTTACCTTAGAATAGGAAGCCATGAGAAGTTCTTATGAAACAGAATGGTACTTTTAAAAGTTGTACATTAAGAGAGTTATTCTATTACTGCTAAAATGTACTATAGTGAAAGTATTTTCAAATCATCCTATTCACAATATTTTGTTAATCGAATTATAATGAAATTCAGTATATGGACATTATGAAAGCGTTTTTTCCCCAAAGTGTTGTGTCCAATTCCTGTAGTACTTTCATATATGCAAAAAGTGACTTTTAGTCATTGTGATTACTTATTCCTTACATTATGAATTAAGGTACCTTTTAAAACTGAGATGGGAGGAAGGCAAGTGACTTCCATAAGGTTACACAGACAACCAAAGGGCAATACCTTATTCAGGAACACACATGACTTGCTCTATAAGTTCTCCTTGAATGATCGAACATGCATTTCTCACTACAAGCATGTAAACTGTTTGAAACAAACATCTCAGGCTAGCCAGTTAGCATTGGTTAGAGCACCGCCTTGTAACAGCAAGGTCTAAGGGTTCGGATCCCCATACTGGCCATCTGCCAAATATGTATATTATTAAGGGTGATATATATATTATTAAGGGTGATAGAGAGATAGATATCTACCACCCTTAATAATATATTCTCTTAAGAGAATTCACAATTATATACTCTTTGAGGAACAGTATCTTATTCATCTTTGATATGAACCATCATGCTGCCTGTTACATAGCCACTTAGTTAATACTTATTTATTGGAAAAAATGACTGAATGCATGGAATTGTTTCATTCATGCCTCTTACAAACATTTTTATTGACTGCCTACTGAAATAAGAAAGGTCAGTTTAATTTGGGAACTAAAAAGTTATTGGTGATCTTCAAGAAAATACCGTTAAGTATGTTGGAGCAGGAATGGACTATGAGAATTTTTTTTTTAAACCATGTTCCCCTATTCACAATCCAGACCAAGCATAGGTCCTGGGCTGAGGTGTACATGGGGTAGGTTTACTCTGCCTCCTCTTTCTATACAGTCAGTGTAAGAACATAGCCTGTGGAAAGCACCATGAGGTGGACTATGAGAAATTGAAAAACAACTTGGTTGTGAAAAAAAGGAGCACAATAGAGGCCAGTCTTTCAAAAGCTTTAGGGTTACAAAAAGGCCAAAAGAAGTTTATTTTTTGTTTGAGGTAGGCCATATTTTTAACTTGAGAAGAAGAATCTACTATACAAAAAGACATTTTGGCAGAGACAAATGATAAAAATAAGCTTTAGAAAATTTAGAAATTAGTGGGTTCAAAGAAAGGGGAAAGGTTTATCTTGGACAAAAGAAAGGCAGGCTTCTTCCTGTGAAAGAGGAAGGAAGAGAAGATATGTGAATATCGAGGGGGAGAAACTGAGAAGACAAGTCAAAATTTGAAAGAGGCGTAGATGACAATTAGCCTAGTTTTTGATTTAGTAAAGGGATTAGTAATTCTTTTAGTCTAAGAATTTCTTGATTTAGGATATATAAAATAAGAACTACACTTCCATATATTTAGGAAAATGATTACTTTCAATTTATTTAAGAACTAAATTTTTATCACTTTTGCATTTTTAATTTGATTAGGTACTTCCATTCAGTCAAACCTTGGTGCCAATGGAGTGATATTAGACGACCAACCTGTCATCAAAAAAAGGCGGGGAAGGAGGAAGAATGTAGAAGGTGTTGACATCCTCTTTTTTAACAGAAGTAAACCACCTAATCATGTAAGTAAAGCAATACTGAAAAACTACTGATGCTAGAGTCCAAAATTCAGTCCTGGTAAATATGTACAATATTGCTGTTTTATGAGAGAGAAGTATACTATATAGTTATAGATTGTATCTTAGTTGAATCTGACACTGGCCAAAATTCATGAAAATTTTAAGTTTAAAAGATTCAGCAGAATTTTAAGCAACAACTTATTTTTTTCCTCTTCAAAAGGAATTGTTTCATTGGACCAAAATTAGAATGATAAAGCATGGAAATAAAAATTTCCTTTCTTGTTTTTCTACAGGCTACTTTAGGCTTAACCAACTCACAGATTTCCACAGGGATAAATCCAGCACTACCCTACACTCAACCTCAAGGAATTCCTGATACAGAAAGTCCAGTTCCAGTTATTAATCTGAAAGACGGGACAAGACTTGCAGGAGATGATGCACCGAAGAGAAAGGATTTGGAAAAATGGCTTAAGGAACACCCAGGTTATGTGGAAGATTTAGGAGCATTTATTCCTGTAGGTGATACCTTAAAAATCTGGTATATATTATTTCCGACTCATCAAACCTGTAATGATGAAGCATAAATTCTCATCCACTTATTCTAAATATGTGTGCTTTCTAAGATTTAGGAAAATTAGTAGAACAACAAATTATCTTTCCCATGATACAGTACAGTGCCATTTTTCATTTTTCCATTCTGCATTCAACAAGTATTTAATAATAAAAATCACTTTGATACTGAGTATACTATGTTAGACCCAATGAAGGCTGCAGAGATATAAAATATTCAGTCATTTCTCTCAGGAGTTTATTTATAAAATGATAATAAACACTAAGGTCAAGTGGTAAGATTTCCATACCAGAAGCTGCCAAATAAATAAAATAAAATAATAAGGATCGTAGTAAACATTTATTGAAATTTAGCAATGTGCCTACCATTATACTTAGCACTTAATATGTATTATCCCATTTAACATAACAACTTTATTAGATTGACATTATTATAACTATTTTATAGATAAAGAAATTGAAGCACTGAAGTTTTAAGTAAATAGTCCAATGCTGCACAGCAAATAAAGTCTTAAATCCAGTGTCCAAACTACTACTGTTAAGCTCTTCAAGCTGTAAGAGTAAAGCTTCTGTCCCTCCAGATGCATAACAAGTTTACATTAAGCAAAGATGAGAATCGATATTTTTTGTTTGCATTCTCCTTATCTTTTGAAATACTGTCTACTCACTATCTTCTTATTGGCATGTGGCTTTCTCACTCATAGAAATCTATTATTTGATTTTCCAGTACTTCACTATCAGACACCAATGTACCAAATTTTGTGTCAGTATCTCTTATCATTTATGTGTACTTTATAAGGTAAGAGAATAAAGGCACATCCTCTATACAGTGAAGTTAGCAGGCCTATTCTATCTGCCTCCATTATGAAGATTAAATAGATAACCCAAGTGAAGCTGTATGCTACCCTTATGGCCTTCTTAAAGACTATGTCCTCTTCACCCTTGTATCCCTAGGATGAAGAACTTAATTCCTGATACATAGAATAGTATCTAACTCCGTGTAAATACTTATTGAATCTACGATTAAAAAATGAAAATCTTTTGAAAACTAAAATGTACAATATAAAGTGATTATTATTTTATTAACAGAAAAAAATTGCCTTGTTATTTTTTTCATAAAAAGAAACCATAAAAGCTCTCATCTCTCGAATGGACTTTGTATCCATAATATTTAGTTCCAGTATTTTATATTGCTGCTGTTGTCACCAGGGAACAACTTGGTAGTCTAAAACAGAGAGCCTCAGTCTTGGCTTTTGGATGCCCTTCATATCCCTAGTTTACTCAAAAGATGCCACAAATTCTCAAATTTTTATTCAATTCCTTGTGGTTTAAAAAAAAATGCCAAATCATGTCCTTACAATTATAAGGGGAAGGTTTTTCACTAAATATAATGGGTAATCACAGAATGAATATCGCAATTCTAAAAATAATGAGAATTATTCGTTTAATCCTATAATTTCTTAACATGTTAGAAAATCACATTTATTTATTTAGTCAACAAATTTTTGAGTTACTACCATGTGCTAGTTTCAATTTTAAGGGGTTGAAGATTTAACAGTGAACAATATAAAGTTCTTGCCCCCGTGGCACTTACATTGTCTCTAGTCTCTGAAGGATTTTCATACGTTTCTTTTATCACTGCAAAAGAAAGTCTATTAACTTTTTAAATCTTTGTATCCATTTATCATTTTCACTGCAAATAAACCTTTTATCATAATGTTATTTATAACTTCATTATTAAGATTTAAAAACATTTTTAAAGGGTGGCATTTGTTCTGGTAAAGAATATAACATATAATGCTTTTCCAAGGATACTTTACATTAATGATTATTGGATCTCATACTCTATTGTGGTATCTCTATAGCTAAATACTTATAACATGGAGTAGAATATACTATTACAGAGGTATGTATAAAGTGCCATGAGAACAGATATAAAACCAATTATCTCTGCCTAGGCAGAGTAAAGTATCTGGGGAAAGATAGAAAGAAAACAGAGTTGACATTTCGCTGGTGGATGAATAAGAATAAGGAGGCATTGACCAGGTTAAGACAAGGGGAGGATATTCTAGGCATTATAGAACAATTATGAATAGAATTAAAAGAGGATACAACTATAAGGCATATACATAAAACAATGACTAGTTTGATATTCTAGAGTATGTGGGCATGTGAGTGGGGTAATAGTAAATGAATAGAAAAGGTGAGCTGAGGCCGGCCGTGGCTCACTCGGTAGAGTGTGGTGCTGATAACACCAAGGCCACGGGTTCGGATCCTGTATAGCGATGACTGGTTTGCTCACTGGGTGAGCGTGGTGCTGACAACACCAAGCCAAGGGTTGAGATCCCCTTTCCGGTCATCTTTAAAAAAAAAAAAAAGGGCCGGCCCAGTGGCGCACTGGAGAGTGCGCCACTTGGGAGCATGGCCATGCTCCCGCTGAGGGTTAGGATCCCATGTGGAGACCGGTTCCCGCTCACTGGCTGAGCGCGGTGCGGGCGCAACACCGAGGGTTGCGATCCCGTTACCGGTCAGTAAAAAAGACAAAAAGGAAAAAAAAAAAAGAAAAGGTGAGCTGAATAGGTTTGGGTTGCGATGTGACTGGTATGCCAAGCTGAAGAGTTTGAGCATTATTTTCTTTGAATTCTGATTGGTTGGAAATCGCTACAACCATCAAGCCCACTTTGTTAACAGTTGTAGAGATAAGTACTATGGTCGATGGAAAGTTTTTTATTTTTATTGCCAGATATGAGTTCTTAATCTGCTTCTGCCACTTGCTAGCTGTATGACCTTTCAGGAAGAGAACCTCTCTGATTCTCCAGTTGTAAATTAAGAATAATACCTTTTAGTATTTTTAGTATTACATGTGAAGAGATAAGGAAAACTATTAGTGAAATGAAGAGAAATGAAAGCCACTAGCACAAATTATAAATTGTCACAGTGCAGGGAAAGTCTGTTAAGTTTCTCCAGATAAATTTCAGGAGAAGATTATCAGAAGAAAAAGTAAAGAACTGTACAATTTAGAGGAAAATCCTCCAGCATCATTGCTAATCCCTTCAGGTATCACTCTAGGAATACTGTGGTCTTTGAGGGCATTTAAGAAAAGAACTAGCAAAGTCTTGCTTGTTTCAGAAGCAAATGGAAGGACCTGCTTTCATCTAGAGCCATAATTGTGATCATTGTGTTGGCCTTGAATAAATTTTAAATGTATAATTTGAAGAGAAGATACATGTAATATTTTTTATTAAAATTAAAATTTTATTTTATTTATTTTTTGATGGCTGACCAGTACAGGGATCCAAACCCTTGCTCTTGGTGTTAAAATGCCACATTCTAATCAATTGTGCTAACCGGCCAGTGCTAAAGTTTAAATATTTTTAAAGTGTGAATAACTAAAGGGTAAATGCTTTCATATTATATAAAATTAAATTACTTGGTTCAGCTTATTTGTAATATTTTGAATAGTTTTACACAGGTAAATATTTTAAAGATATATCTATGTATTTTAGAGAATGCAGCTTCATGAGGGAAGGCCCAAACAAAAAAGGCATCGTTGCAGAAATCCTAATAAACTAGATGTTAATAGTCTTACTGGAGAAGAACGTGTTCAGCTGATTAACAGAAGAAATGCCAGAAAGGTATTTATACATTTGTTGTCAATCTTTTGTATTAATTCATTATTTGAGATCTCTAGAATGCTATTTCATTAACAGATCTAGAAATGTGTTGAACCTAGCAGATTTGTTGGGAGAGATATGGACTATAATTTTATGCACTCTAATTTCAAATCCCACATGACTGGCTAAGCTATTAAATGAAATGAGCAAGTCACTTAACGTATCTGTGTCTAAGCAGTGCCATTGCATATGGTTGTGCGCCGCATAAGGGTACTACATTTAAGGCAGTGATTCTCATCAGGGGGTGATTTGTGCCCCCCAGGAGACATTTGGTAATGTTTAAAGACATTTTGGTAGCTACAGCTCAGTGACATGAAGAGGTAGTGGGCAGGGGAAAGATGCTACTCTTGTCTAGTAGGTAGAAGCCAGAGATGCTGCTAAACTTCCTATAGTACATAGGACAACCTCCCCACAATACCAATCTAAAAATGTCAATGCAAAGGTTAAGAGAAACCTCGATCTAAGGGGACACCATTCATATCATAGCCATCATAAATTTATATATTTATCACTACAGCTTTTCATCAGATGGCCTTAGTCTCCTGTTCAATCAAAATCAGAATATTACATAATTTTCCAGTGGATAGAAGTAGAATGTCTTAAACAAAGGTACCTTGTAGACTCATGGCTGATTGATGAATGGTAAAAGTTGAGGTTTTTCTAAAGTAGATATGACTCAACATTTGTTTCCCCAAATTGTTTGTTTTACATTTGGATGGGTATATATCTCTTTTACCTCACAAAGCAAATGATAGAAGACTTGTAATACCCTTTTGTAAATGTATAGCTTTGAGACACTGTTTTTTATTCTGATGAACAAGCAATAAAATAAAGAAAGAAAAAAAAATGGGCTCCGGTAAAAACAGCAAATTTCTCATTGAGTTCTTTCACTCACAAACTAAATCAACTTATATAGGTCATGTTAATTCCCTGGTTTTGATTTGCTCTGTGTTAAATGCCCTCACTGCTAGGATAAAAATACATAAAAATATTTGAACTTCTCATAAGAAATATTGGAATTAGAAGAAAACTATTTTTAAAATAACAGTTGTTTTAATATTGTTGTGTACAGTATTTAAAATTAATACTAATTTTCCCCTAATCTTGTAGAGATAGCTTATTCAGCTTTTGTTAGTATTTTAAAGTGATAGCATAGATGTCTTAGAGAAAGAACAAGGTGATATTTTAGTAGCATTTTACTTAATTTTGTGCTTGCATAGATTGTTACTTATCTTTGCACTATATTTTATAACAAAAATCCCCATTACTACACATTAGGAATGAATTTGTCTTAGCCAGTTTTAAGGAAATGGAACAGGTTTGAGTTTTTACTTGTTAGGTTTAATATTAAACCTTCTAAATTTCAGTCTTAATTGTGGTAATCTCATGAGGGGCCTGTTCATTTCCCTTAATTTGTAGAGTTCTTTATTGTCTTGAGTCGCTAGGGTACAGGCTTAAGGATTGATGAGTTACTAAGGAAAAGAATCTACCTAGTGAATCTCCATTAACCCATAAGAGGGCCTCCAATTTAAATTGAAGTTTAATGAAGGGGATAATAAAAAGGAGAAGGCAACAGAAATTACAGAAACTAAGTAAAGAATACTAGATAAGAATACTATAGGTAATATAACTGACCATATCAAACTCTGCCTATATCTTATCAACATATACATAGCATGTATTCATTCAAAGGAGTATGGAAGAATTCATTACTCAAGAAATATCTGTTGTCGGGCCAGCCCGTGGCTCACTCGGTAGAGTGCGGTGCTGATAACACCAAGGCCATGGGTTCGGATCCTATATAGGGATGGCCGGTTTGCTCACTGGCTGAGCGTGGTGCTGACAACACCAAGCCAAGGGTTGAGATCCCCTTACCGGTCATCTTTTAAAAAAAAAAAAAAAATGAAAAAGAAATATCTGTTGTCTCCAGAGGGACATTATATTGGTAGGTCTAAATCATTTGTCCAAATCTAATATTCTTAATTTAAATTTCAAAATATTGTCTCAATGTCATACTAATTATTATAGGGAGTGGGGTTTTTTTCAAATTTACTTATGATTGGTTAGTTATGTCACTTTTTACATACAAAGGATAGGTATAATTTCATACTTTTAGGTTGTCAATATACATAACAGATAAGAGTATGGGTTTTTGAGACCTAGGTTTTAATTCTGACCGTAACACTTACTAGCTGAATTTAGGCAAATTATATAATTTCTCTGAGGCTCAGTTCCTTCATTTAAAATATAGAAATAATACTATCTCAAAAGGATATAGTGAGAACTAAAATAAATTATACACTTAAAGTCCTTAGTACAATACTTGGCATATGATAATAACATCAACAACATATTTCTGATGTGTCAGGATTATGCTAAAACACCTGAATTGTCTCTTCATAAAAACCTATGAGAGAAGTATTATTGATATCCCCGTTTTACAGATCAGAAAACCGAGGCTCAAAGAAATTTACTAATTTGCTCGAGTTCACATAGCTGGTAAGTCTTACTCTAAAGGATGTACTCTTAACTAGGCGATACTGCCTATCCAGCATAGTAAGAGTACAGTAAATGATAGTTATTCATTTTATTCTAGTTATTCTACTTAAAACATTTAAAATTTACATTACCACATGTTTATATTGTTTATCAATAACTCACATGGGTTGTGTTGGTCCTTTTTAATACAAGGTTACCAAAAAGTTCATGGAAAGAGTCATTATCTTTTAATTCTATTTTTCCATGAACTTTTTGAAGTGTCCTCATATAATCATAAAGGTTGTCAAAGGTGGTTCAAAAATATGCATTTTAAAGAAATAAACTCTGTAGAGCACAGAATAAAAGCAAGAAATAGCTACATATTCAACAGTTTCTAAGTATCTAACAATCTGTTTTTCATTTACAGGTTGGAGGTGCATTTGCTCCCCCTTTGAAAGATTTATGTAGATTCCTAAAAGAAAACTCAGAATATGGAGTAGCTCCTGAATGGGGAGATGTTGTTAAGCAATCTGTGAGTATTTCACAAATACAGACTCATAACATCGTTTTTAAAATTATTAAATCTTAGATTAAATTTTAAGAATTAATAAAATATTTCATGAACATGTGACAGTATTTTTTAGTTCACGATTTTTATTTTGCAGAATATGTTGGAAATTTTTCAGATGCTTGTTGAGTTAGAATGCAAAATCAATGTGTACTGACTTGTTTTTATTTTAACCTCTAAGATACTGTTTGAATAGTGTCACAAAAAATAACCAAATATGTGGGCATAGAAATATATATAGGAATATTCATCATGGTATAGTGGTAAAAAATTGGGAATAAATTAATGGTTCATCCATATATTGGAAAACTACAATTATTTTTAAAATTATATCTTAAGAACTTCTAATGACAAGGGAGAAAAAGGTCACAGTATATTAGATATGGTAGTAGTTAAGTTCTTGGAATAGTGAAGCCTACCCATATGATAAATGGTGAATAAATAATAGGTATTATTTCTACAAGTGTGCAAATGAAAAGGGTAGGCTATAAAACTAAGTTCAGTATGATTCTATTTTTTTATTTTAGAAAGGGAAGTGGGAGTATTGTAGAATGTGTATGAAGGCACAAGGAAAAAATAGAAGAACACATCCTGAAATGTTAGCAATGGTTATCACTGAATGGTGAGATTGTAGATGATTTTTTTGTTTGTATTTTTTGTTCCCATGTTTTCTGGAATGAGCCCTAATGCCTTTGTAAAGAGAAAAAATAAGTTGATCAAAACAAAGTAAACAGGTAGTCCCATGATTATTTCTTTAAATCACTGTCGGGAGCTGACTGTCACAAATGGTAGTCCCTAGGCACATGTGGGTATTGAGCACTTGAAATGTGGCCGGCCTCAATTAAGATGTGTTGGTAAGTGTAAAATACACACTAGCTTAGTTCGGAAAAAAGAATGTAAAATATCTCAACAATTTTTATAGAGTATATTATATTGAAGTGATAGTATTTTGGTTATGTTGTATTAAATAGACTGTTACTAAAATTGTCGCCTATTTCTATTTTACCTTTTTTTTAGGGTAGCTACTGGAAAATTTAAAATTACATATGTAGCTTGTATTATATTCCTACTAGATGATGCTGGTCCAGAGGTTCTAAACTCCTTAAACTTCTAAAGAGTTTTGAGCCCCAGAAAATCATGGGAGAATTACATGAAAGTAGCATAAATTGTTCTCTTTTGTCCTGGGCTTGATGGTTCTTAATCTGCAGGTGCTGCTGCTGTTTTGAACCAACTCATAATTCCCCCTTAGAGTATCTTTTTCAGCTTGGCTCTATCTCCCTTATTTCCAAAGTGACAGTCAAAAGATTCATATGGAGCATCTTGTTATAACTGTAACATTTCACTTACTTCCCCTATCTTTTCCTTATTTTCTTCCAGATTAGAAGGTGGCCACTTCTCTGGTCTTTTAGAACAAATAGTGATATGAAACATATAAGGGTTATAGTAGTACCCATGAAAACATTTCTTTGGATCTTATGTATTCTAGAAATATTCTATAAACTTATGACTCACAATATGAAGGAAGGCTAAAGGCTTCTTTCTACTCTCTTATCCTATGGTAAAATTAGAAGGGGATGCTGGCCAGTTAGCTCAGTTGGTTCAAGTGCAGTATTATAACACCAAGGTTAAGAGTTTGGATCCACATACCAAGTAGTGAAAAAAAAAAAAAAGAATGAGAAGTGGAAGAGCTGTTTCAAGCCACTACTTAAAATAAAATTAGGTTATCTCTTTCATAATTGGTTATTGCACATCAATACAGAATAAGTTTACAAATAACCTATTTTTAATGGGTTATGCCTGTGATAAACTAATAGCTATTGATTTTATTTTCATGTAACTATTATTGAAAAATATATATTTCTTCCAGGGATTTCTTCCAGAAAGTATGTATGAACGTATTCTCACTGGTCCTGTCGTGAGAGAGGAAGTAAGCAGGCGGGGGAGACGGCCTAAAAGTGGAATTGCAAAGGCCACAGCAGCAGCAGCAGCAGCTGCAACTGCCACTGCCACTGCCACTGCCACTGCCACCAGTGTTTCACGCCATCCTTTGTTAGCCAATGGATTACTTCCAGGTGTGGATCTCACAGCTCTTCAGGCCTTACAACAAAACCTACAAAACTTGCAGTCACTGCAAGTAACTGCAGGGCTAATGGGAATGCCTGCTGGCCTTTCTTCTGGAGGAGAAGCTAAAAACATGGCTGCTATGTTCCCCATGCTGTTGTCAGGAATGGCAGGATTACCAAGTCTGTTGGGCATGGGAGGGCTTGTAACAAAGCCTACAGAATCTGGGACAGAAGAGAAAAAGGGAGATGATTCTAAAGAGCTAGAAGGAAAAAAAGAAAGGACAGAGAGCCAAAGTTCAGAGAATGGTGGAGAAAACTCTGTGTCAAGTTCTCCTTCAACGTCCTCAACTGCTGCATTGAATACAGCTGCAGCTGCCAACCCATTAGCTCTTAACCCATTATTACTATCTAATATACTTTATCCAGGGATGCTTCTCACTCCAAGCCTTAATCTTCATATTCCAACTTTGTCCCAGTCCAATACTTTTGATGTACAGAAAAACAAAAACAGTGACTTAGGTTCGTCTAAGTCTATAGAAGTAAAGGAAAAAGATTCCAGAGTTAGAGATCAGGAAGACAAAGGAGGAACTGAACCAAGTCCTCTCAATGAAAACAGCACAGATGAGGGTTCAGAGAAAGCTGATGCTTCATCTGGATCTGATAGTACATCATCATCATCTGAGGATTCAGATTCTAGTAATGAAGACTGATTCCCAGACTCTGCACTTAAATTATGAACTGATTTTGGATTTTTTTCCTTTAATTATTAATTGTAAATACCCAGTGTTGAGTGCATCAATAACTTACTGACCGAACATTTCAGTTATTTGTTTAGAAGTGCAAACTGCTTTCAGAGACGTTTTGCATGTAATATTTCTTAAGATTCATAAGTTTCTGAACTCGTATGTACTATCAAATACATAAAGGTGTAAAATTACAACAAAAGGCATTATAATTTTGTTGGGGGTTAATTTTATGAAAATTATGCTCAATGAGAGTTGTATATTTAATATATTTGCAGTGAACACAGAATACTTTATGCATATTACTGATTTAATTTGAATATAGTTTTACAGCCTCCTTGACACCTATAATTTACAGATCAAAACTCAGCAATAATTTGGGCAGCTAATGAATGTCATGAAAGCTGTAGAATCTACATCACCATCCATTGCTTTAATTACATGAAAATGCTCTAGTGTTGTGATGCACTGCTGATGTTTCCAGTTCAGGTACAAGTACGTTTTAAAGAAGAAATAAGTTTCCCAATCAGCCAACTTAACTGGCTACCTGTTACCTCAGCTGAGTTAGTTTAGGAAGTTTACATTCGTTTCTAATTCTATACTTGTTTTCAGGGGTTTTTTAAACACATCCTATAATATCATGTTAATCTGGCAAGAAATATGACTTGCTTTTTGCTGAGCTTAATTTGGATGTCAGTAAAATTAAGTCATAAGATAATCCTGTGTCGTGTGACTTTGGCACCCTATAGACATACTTAATTTTTAACTTTTCAAAGTTTGGCCTCCTCTTAGAAATAATTATGTCTCAGATGAGTAATGTCTGTTTCCAGGGTTCAGAAAAGGCAAACTCATGAAATGCCACTGAAAAGAACTTTCAACACAGCATACTTCATGTAAAAGAAATTGTTTGTTTGCTTTATTTGTGTAGATTTCTATTTGTGTTTTATGTCATGGAAATATTCCAAAATTAACAGATAATAGTGGTAAAGTAATACGAAGATAGCCTAAATTCATTTTGAGTTTCTAGGTGTAAGCAGACTAAGTGTTGCCCAGAATCAGTGTTGGGTTATCAGTTTATATTAAATATACTTAGTTGCCCATTGTGAAAATGCACTTTGAATAATCTCAAAAAGTTATACCTGTAAACCACAAAAATGAAGCCCAAGGCTTCTGTTCAATTTCTTAGAACCCTTTACCATGTAAAATTTGTCTGATATTGATTTGTGATACATTTTCTCCTGCTAAAGCTGCTATTCTGACAAGGTCCAGGTTCACCTAAACATACATATGAAGCAATTAGAACTGAATTGGACGTAAAAATATTTACATTCTAAGGAGATATGTTAGCATTTCTCTGGTAGTCTAATAAATCAGTGATAAAGTTTGGAAAAGCATAAATTTAGGGGGGAAATGTACTCCAGTTCTCTCCTACAGCAAAAATAATTTTCAGTATGTTTTCATAAAACTTGCTTTGTCATGAATTAAGTGATTATATTAGGTTTTCCAAGAACTTTACCAGTAAATTACATTTCTGTATGTAAAATAACTAACCCCTAATTAGAGAGACAGTGTTATATGTATCTGCAAAATTATACAAGTTCCATTGGGATTGTATTGATTTTTGTATTTTCCCAAAATAGTTCTTTGAATTGATAGTCCTTTATGCAATGTCTTAGCAATAGTCACTATAATGCCCATCCAGAAGTGGGTAGTAATTCCTCATCATGAAAATGATATATTACATATGTAGTATCTTCCCTTTGCAGTATTGCACTTTTGTTTAACTAGAATACACCTATGAGATAGCCAAAGTTTTTCAAACACAGTTAACTTAGTTTGCCAGTGGAGTATTTCAACACGATCCATATTTCCCTTCCTCTCTCTAGTTCTACCCACATGATCTTTACTCCTTTCTTTCCCAAATTAAAAAAAAAAATGGAAAAAAAAACTCTAGATCTTGTCACTAAAATCTAATTTATATCAAATTTATGAGATAAAGTATTTTCCTAATTATGGTCAAATGAATTTGGTTAACATCCTAGTGATTCTCTTTCTATGTAATAAGGCAATTACAGTTTTCAAAGCATTAAGGCTAATATTAACTTTAAACATTCTCTTGGGTTTCAAGACACTTCTATTTTGTATTGATAGTGGAAAAGTTGTCCAACTATTAGCTAAGAAAGAAAACATGCACATATGGTTGTGTAAAGTTAAGGGTTATAAGGAAAAAATTCAGTAGAATTACATAATACTAAAGTTGCAGTTGAAAGGATATCCAAGTATGTGTTGGTAGTTAACTAAAAAATTATAGCTGTTATTGCCTTGTATTTATAGCCCTTGTTTCAGGTTTCATGATTCAAGTCTTAGTCCAATTTTTCTTTTGGACATTTGCAATATTTACCAGTTGTGTTTTGTGTAGTCTGAATTTGCTTTCTGTAGTTGAGCAAACGTCTTAAAGTCATTTGTAATTTATTAAATTACTTTCTATGATCTATAGAGCAAATGGAAGTTTAATTATTTTTTATTAAACATATTCTTTGACTACCCATGATGTCAGCCTCTGTACATGATAATACTTTAATTGAATTTTATATATAATTTATCTTATTCCAGTGATGAAAGAAGGAATAGTTATAAATCTTTAAGAGGAAAGTGTACTTTAGAAGAATTCTAAAAAGACAGAAGTTGGCTATAATTATATCTTCAATATCATCTTAAAGGTTACCAATTTTTTTTTTTTTTTTTTTTTTTTTTTTTTTTTTTTTTTTTTTCTTTGTCCCCATACTTCTTTCCATTCTGGAGCAATCCAG
>NW_007726456.1:704526-712136 GCF_000696425.1 Galeopterus variegatus
GGGGACCGGCAACGGGATTGCAACCCTCGGTGTTGCTCCCGCGCCTCGCTCAGCCAGTGAGCGGGAACCGGTCTGTATGTGGGATCCGAACCCTCGGGCGGGAGCGCCGCTGCACTTCCCAAGCGGTGCACTTATCCAGTGCGCCACCGGGCCGGCCCCAAAAGGTTACCAATTTTTCATTTTCATTTAATTTCATTGTCGACCCACTGATAATGATGTTTGCAAATTTTAAAAAAGCTTCTTTTTTGGAACCCTTATTTTTCAGCCCAATCTCCACCTCATGCCAAACATTAAATATTATTTTCTTAAGTCTTCTTCCCCTGGACCTTTAAAAAATCCAGAAAGATTCAGAGATATTGCCTTAACCTCTTAATTATTGGAAATCAATAATTATTTTTTTCCTTGGTCTTAACAGTTTTTTTCTAACTCATTGCCGTGGTTGGTAGTTTTCGTAAACATTAAAGAAAATAGTTTTTCCTCTAATTGTAAAAGTAAAACAATGGAGTCTTGTCATACACTCATTTAACTTGAACCCATTTCTTTTTTTTTTTTTTTTTGGTATAATATAGTATATAAACACAAGCCAACTACTTTATCTAGTACTCACTCAAAGGAACAGTAGTTTATTCCAGTACTGGAGAACGAATTGGCTATGTTGGATGTTTTTGAGAGAATATACACTACGTGTTTTGTTTTGTTTGCAGCTGCCTGGTATGGGGATCTGAATCCTTGACCTTGGTGTTATAACTCCACACTCGAACCAACTGAGCTAACTGGTCAGCCCCTAGGATACACTATGTGTAAAATGATGTATTTGGTATTTTGTGAGCTATACGAAGGAAAAGAATTTTTTTTACTACACACAATATTTACCGTATATAATAAATGTAGAACTTAATCTATATATAAGTGCAACTCCACTACATAATTTATTTTAAAATGCAGAAAAGCACAAAAATACTTAAATCATTTGTAAACTTACCCAGAGATAGGGTAAGTTTACAATATTTTCTATATGTATGTTATATACATGTAGTGGGTTGAATAGTGTCCTGCAAAAACCTCTGTCAATGCAGAATCTCAGAATGTGACCTTATTTTGGACATAGGATCTTGGCAGAATCAAAGTTAAATTGTGGTCATACTGGATTAGAGTGGGCCCTAAATTCAATGACTGTTGTCCTTTAAAGGAGAGGAGAGGATACACAGAGACACACAGAGAAGAAGGCCTTGCGGCAAAGGAGGCAGAGATTGGAGTGATGTTAACTATAAGCCAAGGAACACCAAAGATTGCCAACAACCACGAGAAGCTAGGGGAGAGGTGAGAAGCTAGGGGAGAGGCGAGAAACAGACTTCTCCTTCAGAGCATCCAAAAGGAACCAACTTTACCAATACCTTGATTTTGGACTTCTGTCCTAAACTGAGGGATAATAAATTTCTGTTGCTTTAAGTCACCTAGTTTGTGGTAATTTGTTATGGCAGTCTTAGAAAACTAATAAATTTTTATATTAAATCAGTATTATGTGGTACATAATATTTAGTGTACCACCATTAATATATGGACCTATGTCAATAAGAATCTGGCAATGTGATTTTTAATACATAGTATTGGCTGATACAGATGTAATTTATTTAATCATGTACTTAAAAATGAATATTTGGGTTTATATGTGCATTTTTGCATTTATCCCTAATAGTGCTTAATTCCTAGAACTGAAAATACTTCTCTGCTTGTAAGGATTTTGGTTTATGTTGTCAAGTTTATAATGAAGCTATTAGCAGCAATTCATACTACCATTAGCAGAATACATTATGTGCATGCCCATTTACCCCAAATCCTTACCAATACTGTGTATTGTCTTTTTAAATCTTTGCCAAAATAATATATTGATTTTTAAAATTAACTTATTTTTTCTTAGTGAAAAATAAGACATACATATTACAGAAAATTCAAGGGGGGAGGTGCAAAGTAAACAAAACCCCTCACAATGCTGACATTCACAGATAATTGTTAACCTTTCAGGTTTTTTTGCATGTACATACTACAAGTTATTTTAATAAGAATGAAGTTATACTGTACATATGTTTTATTGTTTCTTTTCTTTGTGTAGGTTTTTTTTTTTTTTTTTTTTTTTGCAGCTGGTTGGTACAGGGATCAAACCCTGGTCCTTGGTGTTATCAGCACCACACTCTAACCAACAGAACTAACCAGCCAGCCTCTGTACATATCATTTTGTAACCTGCTTTTTTCACTTACTATATCATGGTTATCTTTCCATATCATTAAAGAATCATCCACAACATTTTTAAAGGCTTTCTAATATTCTATTATATAGATTATTATAATTTATTTAATATCCAATTATTGAACATTTAGATATTTTTCAGTTTGGCGTTATTTAAAAACTAATGTGTAGTTAAGTCTGCATACATTTATGATTCTTTCATTAGAGTAAATACCTAGGAATGAAATAGTGTTTAAATTTTAAAACCAGTAAGATTGTATTATTTTATACCCCAACAGCAAAGCGTGAAACTACCTCCTTCCCTATGTATCCTTGCTAACACTGGGCATTGTAATTTTTTTTTAATCTTTGCAAATGTAATAGGTAAAAAATAAACTCTTGGGGTTTTTTAGTAGTAATATAAAACTTTCCATATCTTTTTTTATAAGGCCATTTGTATTTCTTCTGTTATGGATTAACTGCTCATGTTCTTTACACACTGTCTGTTACATAAATGGTAAATATTTTCTAGTTTGTTAATTTTTATGTGTGTGGGGCTTTTTTAATGTGCAAGTTTTCAATTTTTATGTGGCTTCAATCTTCCATTTTTTCTGGTTTCAGTTTTTATATTTTTCCATAGAAAAGTCTTTTTGCCCCAAATTATATACATATTTACCTTTATTTTCTTTGTTTTTAAAAAATATGTAGTATCTTTTTTGACTTGGAACTTATTTTGGTAATGTAATGTATAAGATAGGAATCATAATTAAAATCTTTCCAAATAGTAACTCAATGTCCTACCACCATTTAGTATGCAATACTGCCACTGATTTGACATGCCAGCATTTATCATAATCTAAATAATTTATATATACATTATCAATTATTTAGATAATACATATTATATACGTGCATGATGTATCATAGACTTTTTTCTGTTTTGTATATTATGCAAACAGTAGCCATAAGGAAACTGGAGTGACTATACTAATATCAGACAAATAGACTTTAAAACAAAAAATAATAAATAATATTAGTAGAAATAAAAGAACATTCATAATGATGAAAGGGTTGATCTATTAGGAAAATGCAACAATTAAAAGGACATATGAACCTAACAACAGAGCTGCAAACTGCATGCAAAAACTAATACAATCAAAAGGAGAAATATGCAATTTAATATTAAAGTTAAATTGTATATTTAACATTAAATATAGTAGTTGGAGACTTCCATATCCCACTTTCTGTAATGGATAGAGCAATTGGGCGAAGGATCAACAAGAGGGCCGAGCCCGTGGCGCACTCAGGAGAGTGCGGCTCTGGGAGCGCTGCAGCACTCCCGCCGCGGGTTCAGATCCTATATAGGGATGACCGGTGTGCTCACTGGCTGAGCACAGTACGGCCGGTCTCAAAAAGGACAAAAAAAAAAAAAAAGGATCAACAAGAAAACAACAGAAGACTTGAGCAACACTATAAACCACCTAAACCTAAGAGACATCTATTAAACACTACACTCAACAATAGCAGAATACACATTCTTCTAAAGTACACATGGAACATTCTTCAGGATAGACTAGGCCATAAAACAAGTGTCAAATTTTAAAATATTGAGTCATACAAAGTATTTTTTCCAAACACAATGGAAAAAAATTAGAAATTAATAACAAAGCTTGGAAATTTGCAAATATGTGGAAATTACACACTATACTCCTAAAACACCAATGGATCAAAGAAGAAATCTCAAGGGAAATTAGAAAACATCATGAGATGAATGAAAACAAAAACACAACATACCAAAAGAAGAGATGCAGCCACAGCAGTGCATAGAGGAAAATTCATAGTTGTAAATGTCTACATTAATAAAAAATCTCAAATCAACCTAATTTTTCACCTTAAGAAACTAGAAAAAGAAGGCCAAATTAAACCCAAAGCAAGCAGAAGAAAACAATGACGACTAGAACAGTAATTGATGAAATAGAGAATAGAAAATAATAGAGGAAATTAATGAAACCAAATGTTGGTGCTTTTAAGAGATGAACAAATTTACAAACCTTAAGACTGATCAAGAAAAAAATTCAAATTACTAGAATCAAAAATGAAAGGGGATATTTCTACCAATCTTACAGAAATATAAAAAGTCATAAGGGAATATTATGAATAAGTATATGCCAACAAATTAGATAATCCAGATAAAATGAACAAATTCCTAGAAAGACACAAACTACTAAAACTGAAAAGAAAAAACAATTCCAAATAGACTTATAATAGGTAAAGAGATTTAATTACTAATTAAAAAACAAACTTCCCATAAAGAAAGTTCCTGGACCAGGCGACTTAATGGGGGGAGGAGGAGAGGAAGAAATTAATATCTGTTCACACACTCTTCTGAAAAATGGAAAAGTAAATACTCCCCAACTTGTTTTATGAGGCTGGTTTTAACCTGGTACCAAAGTAGACAAAGACATTGCAAAAAACTGCTGACCAATATCCCTAATGAGTATAGGTTCAAAAATCCTCAACAATATGCTTGCAAACTTTTTGGGGCTTTTTGGCAGTTGGCCACTGCAGGGATCCAAACCCTTGACCTTGGTGTTACAAGGTTGTGCTCTAACCAACTGAACTAAGCAGGCAGCCAAAGCTTGCAAACTTAACCCAGCAGCATATGAAAGGGATTATATACTATGACCAAGTTGGGTTTATCCCAGAATTCAAGATTGATTCAATGTATGAAAATTAATCAATATAATATTAATAGAATAAAGGAGGGACCCACATGATTATCTCAGTAGATGCAGAAAAAATGTTTCACAAAATGTAATACCATTTCATGGTTTAAAAGAAACATACACACTCAACAACTAGGGATAGAAGAGAGATCTTCCTCAACCTGATAAAGGGCTTTTATGAAAACTCCACAACTAACACCATACCCCTTATGGTGAAAGACTGAATATTTTTTCCTAAGTCAAGAACAAGACAAGAATAGTCACTCTCGCCACCTTTATTCAACACTGTTCTGGAGGTCCTATGTAGGGCACTAAGACAAGAAAAAAAAGACATTCAGTTTGGAAAGCAAGAAATAAAAATATCTGTATTTCAGATGACATTATCTTGCATATAGAAAATCCTAAGGAATGCTCTAAAAACAAACAAAACAGTGTTAGAACTAATAAATGAGTTCAGCGAGGTTGCAGAATACAAAACCAATATACAAACACCCATTGCTTTTCTATAAACAAGCAAGAATAATTAGTAAGTGAAATTTAAAAACAATTCCATTTACAATAGCACCATAAGGAATAAAGTACTTGGGAATAAATTTAACAGAAGTGCAAAACTTGTACACTGAAAACTACAAAACATTGCTGAAAGAAATTAAAGAAGACCTAAATAAATGGCAAGACTCCCCAAATTGATTTACAAATTCAATGCAATCCCCATCAAAATCCCGGATGACTTCTTTGCAGAAATTGACAATGTTAGCCTAAAATTCATGTAGAAATACAAGGGATTCGAATAGACAAAACAATTTTAAAAGAGAACAAAGTTGGAGGACTCACACTTCCCAAATTTAAACTTACTACAAAGCCACAGTAATCAAGACAGTATGGTACAGGAATTGATACAGACAAATGGATCAATGGGACAGAAATGAGAGTAAACCCTTACATTTAGAGTCAGTAGATTTTTCTTCCAGCTTTATTGAGGTATAATTGAGAAATAAAAATTGTATATATTTAACGTGTACAACATGATGTTTTGATTTACACACACATTGCAAAATGACTGCCACGATTAAGCTAATTAACATTCATCTCTTCATACAGTTACCATTTGTGTGTGTATGTGTGTGTGGTGAGAACTTTAAGATCTACTCTAACCAAATATCAAATACACAATACAGTACTGTTGATTATAGTCATAATGTTATACATTAGCTCTTCAGAATTTATTCATCCTACATAAGTGAAACTTTGCACCCTTTGAATGTGTAGCTGATGTTTGAAAAGTGTGCCAGGACAATTCAGTGGAGCAAAGGATATTCAGGACAACTGAACATCCATATACAGAAGAATAAAATTGCACCCTTTTCCTTATGCCATACGCAGAAGTTAACTCACAATGGACCATAGACCTAAACATAAGAGATAAAAGTCTTATAAGAAAACATGAGGATAATCCTTGTGACCTTGAGTTATGCAAAAACTTCTTAGACATGATTCTGAAAGCATAAGCAACAAAAGAAAAATAAATAAATTGGACTTTATCAAAATGAATATCTTTAGTGCCTCAAAGAACATCTTAAAGTGAAAAGACAACCCACAGAACCAGAGAAAATATTTGCAGATCACATATCTGATAAGAAACTTGTATCCAGAACATATAAAGAATTCTTACAATTCAATAATAAGTACAAAAAACCCAATTGTAAAATGGACAAAAGATTTGAACAGACATTTCTCCAAAGATATACAAATGGCAAATAAGCACAAGAAAAGATGCTCAACATTATTAGCCACTGGGTAAATGGAAATCAAACCAAAATGAGATACCACTTCATACTCCTTAGAATGGCCAGAAGCAAAAACACAGATAATAACAAGTATTAGCGAGGATGTAGACAAATTGTAACTCATTCATTTCTGGAAGGAAAATGGTTCAGCCACTTTGGAAAACAGTTTTGCAGTTCCTCAAACTATTAAGCATGGTGTTGTTACCTAATGAATCATCAATTCTATTCCTAGTATATACCCAGAGGAATGAAAACATGTCCACGCAAAAACTTGTAGACAAATATTCATAGCAGTATTATTCATAATATCCCCAAAGCAGAAAAAACCCAAATGTCCATCAACTGGTGAATGAATAAATGAAGTGTGGTATATCATACAATGGAATATTCATTCAACCATAAAAAGGAATGAAGAAACAACATATGCTGCAACATGGATCAACCTTGAAAACATTATTCTAAGTGAAAGAAGATGGTCACAAAAGACCATGTATTATATGATTTTATTTATATAAAGTGTTCATAATAAGCAAATCTATTGAGATAGAAAGAAGATTAGTGGTTGCCTAAGGCAGGGGGCACTGGTATGTGACTGTAAATGGGTATAGAGTATCTTTCTGGGATGATGAAAATGTTCTAAAACAGATGTTGATAATAGTTATATAACTCTGAATATTGTAAAAACCACTGAATTGGATACTTTAAATGAGTGAATACTATGGTATGTGGATTATATCTAAAAAAAAGTTGTTTTAAAAAACTGACAGAGGGGCGGGCCCGGTGGCGCACTGGAGAGTGCGCCGCTTGGGAGCGTGGCAGCGCTCCCGCCGAGGGTTCGGATCCCATGTGGCGAAAACTTGCTTTGTCATGAAT
>NW_007726456.1:712285-713288 GCF_000696425.1 Galeopterus variegatus
GGTGCGGGCGCAACACCGAGGGTTGCGATCCCGTTGCTGGTCCCGGTATGGGCGTGACACCGAGGGTTGCGATCCCGTTACCGGTCAGTAAAAAAGACAAAAAGGAAAAAATAAAATACTGACAGAAAGTAACATCTACTAACTCAATGTAAAATCTTTTGAACTTTAACCTTAATAAAAACTCACATTTTCCAACATCATAGCTTCATCACACTCCTGATCTCCATGGGGCATCTACTAAGATGTGGAAAGCTTTGTGCCCTCTGTCTACCCCTTTTACTGATCAATGAGGCTCAGATTTAGCAGCAGCTTCTGCTACTAAGGGCAATCCCTGAGAACCAAGACAGTTTTGGAATTTCCTTTCCTCCTCTGTACGTTCACTCCCAAGGTGATCTCATCCAGTCTTTAATATTAAATCCATCTATATGGTGACACTCTGAAATTTATGTCTCATCCCTAATCTCCACTTCAACTCCAGACTAGTATATTTTTTTTTCCTTTTTGTCTTTTTTCGTGACCGGCAACGGATCGCAACCCTCAGTGTCGCGCCCGTACCGGACCAGGACCAGCAACGGGATCTCAACCCTTGGTGCTGCACCCGCACCTCGCTCAGCCAGTGAGAGGCTGGTCTGTATGTGGGATCCGAACCCTCGGCGGGAGCGCTGCTGCACTCCCAAGCGGCGCACTGTAGCAGTGCGCCACCGGGCCGGCCCAGACTAGTATATTTAATTTGCTGCCTGACATCACCACTTGGACATCCAAAAGATACCTCGAATTTAACACGTCCAAAACTAGCCTCTTGATTACACCCCTCAATACTCTTACTTGCTCTGAACTAACACCTTTGTCATCCTTGACCCCCTCTCTCACACTTTTTTTTTTTTCCTTTTTGTCTTTTTTCGTGTCTGGAAACGGACCGCAACCCTCAGTGTCGCGCCCATACCGGACCGGGACCGGCAACGGGATCGCAACCCTCGGTGCTGCGCCCGCCCCTCGCTCAGCC
>NW_007726456.1:714288-715645 GCF_000696425.1 Galeopterus variegatus
GGAAAAAAAAAAAAAAAAAAAAAAAAAAAAAAAAGGTATATTCATCATGGATTCTCAACAGACAGCCTACCCTGATTACCCTATCGCAGTGGTTCCCAGTGGGGGGGGCAGTTTTCCTCCCCAGGGAACATTTGGTGATGTCTCGAGACATTTCTAGTGTCACAACTTGGGAGGGTGTTCCACTGGTATATACTGGGTAGATACCAGTGATGCTTCTCAACATCTTACATTGCACAGGAATCATAAACTGCAGAAGATTCCTGAGAAGGTGGAAGAGGAGGAGATCCAGGAGAGGAAAGTCACTTCCTCCACTTAAAGAGGACAGGAAATAGGAAGGATCAGGATCAGGAAGGATCTGAGACATTTCTATCAGCACCAAACATGCTATTGTTTCTCCTGTCTTTATACAAGAGCAAACAAACAAATCAACCACCAAACAAAACTCTTCTGACCTCACATCCCTCTCAAGCACCTCTACTGTATTTCTGCTCCCTTTTGCAGCAAAACTCAAAACAGTTCTCAACATTCCAATTTCTGTCCTCCCAGTCTCTCTTAAACCCACCTCAACTGCTCTTGCATGCATGGCCTCATTGTTAGTAAATCCAAAGTTTATTTGTAAATTATCTTATTTGACCCATCACTATCATTAGACACCCTTGGTACTCTTACTTCACTTAACTTGTAAGATGTTCCACTGTCTTGATTTCTCTCCTTCATTAGTCATTCCTCTGTCTCCTCTCTTCTTCTTCTTCCCTCAGACCTCTTAACAATGGAGGCAGTCCTTGCTCCTCTTCTTTCTACACTCACTCTCTTTTGATTACACCCCAATCGTGTGACTTTATTTATTTATTTATTTTTTCATTAAATTTTTATTTTGTCAATATACAATGTATATGGTTATTATGGCCCATCACCAACACCTCCCTCCCTCCTCCCTCTCTCCCCTCCCCCCCAAGAATGTCCTTTCCGTTTGCGTGTTGTAACAACTTCAAAAAGGTATAGTTGTTGTATCTTCTTCCCCCCCACCTGGTTTTTTGTGTGTGTGTATGTGGGTGAATTAATTTGTTTATTTTTTTCCTCCCACCAATGAGTGAGAACATGTGGTATTTCTTTTTCTTTGCCTGACTCGTTTCACTCAATATTATTCTCTCAAGGTCCATCCATGTTGTTGCAAATGGCAGTATTTCATTCATTTTTATAGCTGAGTAGCATAGATTAAAATAAGAAATCATAGGAAGACCATAAATAAAAGCTCATCCGAAGATGGACATTTGGGCTGATTCCAACTCTTGGCTATTGTAAAGAGCGCTGCAATGAACATTGGGGTACAGGTATGCCTTCGACTTGATGATTTCCA
>NW_007726457.1:0-389 GCF_000696425.1 Galeopterus variegatus
GCGGGAGCGCCACTGTGCTCCCAAGCGGCGCACTGTAGCAGTGCGCCACCGGGCCAGCCCTGATAAGACATTTTCAATGGGTCTTAAGGCCATTTGTGCCAAGTCAGCATCAGGCAGCTTATCAAAATCTGCCTTTGATGGTGAAGGAGAGACAGTATTACCAGGACTGGATGATGATAGCCTTAACAAACTGGAAGGAAAGTTGGCATCTGGCACAAAAAAGACCTGGCCTAGAACAATAGTATGTGTGAAAAGTTTGTTCAGTTCTACTAATTTGTTGGCAGTGATGTTAAACTTAAGGGCTATGGAGTTTAGGGTGTCCTGGCTTCCAGCAGTGTACTACATAGTACCGTGGGGCTTCTGAACCACGATCTTCTTCTCTTTCATTT
>NW_007726457.1:2518-4926 GCF_000696425.1 Galeopterus variegatus
CTGTTGGTTGTCTTTTCACTCTGTTGATTGTTTCTTTTGCTGTGCAGAAGCTTTTTACTTTTCTATAATCCCATTTGTTTATTTTTCCTTTGGTTGCCTGTGATTTGGAGGTCATGTTCATGAAGTCTGTAGCCACTCCTACTTCCTGGAGTGTTTCCCCTATGTTTTCTTTGAGGAGTTTTATTGTTTCCAGATGTATATTATTAAGAAATTAGGTAAAACTCAACTAAAAAGTATATGGTAAGAGGTATGGGTCTAGTTTCGTTCTCCTACATATGAATATCCAGTTTTCCCAGCACCATTTGCTGAGAGGCAGTCTCTTCCCCAGGGTGTAGACTTGGTGCCTTTGTCTAAGATCAGATGGCTGTAGGTGTATGGGTTGATTTCTGGGTTCTCTGTTCTATTCCATTGATCCATGTGTCTGTTTTTATGCCAGTACCATGCTGTTTTTGCTACTATAGTTTTGTATTATAGTTTAAAGTCAGGTCGTGTTATGCCTCCAGCTTAATTCTTTTTGCTCAGCATTGCTTTGGCTATGCATGGTCTTTTGTTATTCCATATAAATGTCNTGCAGTAGATGTGGCAAAGCAAAATATGAGTTTTCTGCACTCCACTGAAAGACCTTGAAGTTAGGACTAAATGTGTAGAGGAAAGTTTCGCCTGTGCCATTATAGTGGTCACTGAACTTGAAAGGATGAATTGCATATGCTCCAAAAATCTGATTATCCGTATCTTTTTTTTTTTTTTTTCCTTTTTGTCTTTTTTCGTGTCTGGCAACGGATCGCAACCCTCAGTGTTGTGCCCGTACCGGACCTGATTATCCATATCTTTGATGACCAACAGGACAGGACTATTTAGTGATGCTGATTTCCGATAGAGAGTTTTCAGGCTGTTCCCCTGCTAAAACGTGCTATAGGCTAGTTTCCATGGATACCCCTGCACCTTTGCTGGAAGATGTTGGGCCAGCTGCTCTATGTGCATGTTCTCCAGGAGTGTGCTGAGCAGCGTCAGGATTGGCAGCACCTCCTTTTCCTCATCTTGGTAGTAGCTGCAAGTGCTCTTCCCACACTTTGCCTCCTTAATGGTGATATCTCCCAGCTCTTGGTTGTAGGCTCGCTGAAGAAGTTGTCCAACATATTAAGTTCTACCTTTTCCAGCACCACAAAGCCTTGCTCTTTGGCATCTTTCCCATAGACGTTAGGAGACCATTGAACAAAGAATGTGCACAAATGCTCCACCCTCTCCCAAGGAACAGAAACCAGTACTTGGGCATCTTTCCTCGTTTGCTGTGCTGCTGGACCGTGGCTGCAGTGTGAGTGGCAAAGGATTTTCTTATTGGTTTTCCACTTTGATGCACAGAAACATGCACGGGTCTTGCTTTTTCCTTCTTTTGAAGGAAGTATATCTTAATGGGTACCTGAATTCTCTTTGATAGCCACAATTGAATTTCAGATTTATTATCCATTTGTGCACCTTGACAGCTGTTGTCCAGAGTAGATTCCAAAGAGGAATCTAGAGGGCCGAGCCCGTGGTGCACTCGGGAGAGTGCAGCACTGGAAGCGCAGCGGCTCTCCTGCCGTGGGTTCGGATCCTATATAGGGATGGCCGGTGTGCTCACTGGCTGAGCGCGGTGNCTGGCACGTCCGCTCCAGACCCGTTGCCATCTTGAGTCCTCCCGCAGATGTATTTTTCACCCAAGAAATTTCGGATTTCAACAAGAGACCCATTCTCCTGAATAACGATGTTGATGGGGAATGAGCGTACACAGATGTCATCTTGTAGCAGAAGCCCAGAGTAACACCCTTGATCATGTTCTGTATATAACTACAGATAGTGCGAACAGTAGCCAGTTCCATTTTATTTCCCCACTATTTGTGAACCTGGAGCCTCTTTTTCTTTCCAAGGAGACTGAACTCTACATTGGTGTGATTGAAATCCCTCTGCAGGGTTCCTGTGGGGCCTTTCACTATAACTGTGCATCTCTTCAGAGTGATATCGACATTTTTTGGAATGTCAACAGTCTGTTGAGAATGGTCTGCATTCTTGCAGTAGATGTGGCAAAGCAAAATATGAGTTTTCTGCACTCCACTGAAAGACCTTGAAGTAAGGACTAAATGTGTAGAGGAAAGTTTCGCCTGTGCCATTATAGTGGTCACTGAACTTGAAAGGATGAATTGCATATGCTCCAAAAATCTGATTATCCATATCTTTTTTTTTTTTTTTTCCTTTTTGTCTTTTTTCGTGTCTGGCAACGGATCGCAACCCTCAGTGTCGTGCCCGTACCGGACCTGATTATCCATATCTTTGATGACCAACAGGACAGGACTATTTAGTGATGCTGATTTCTGATAGAGAGTTTTCAGGCTGTTCCCCTGCTAAAACGTGCTATAGGCTAGTTTCCATGGATA
>NW_007726457.1:6019-7437 GCF_000696425.1 Galeopterus variegatus
ATAGGGATGGCCGGTGTGCTCACTGGCTGAGCGCGGTGCAGCCAGTCTCAAAAAGGACAAACAAAACAAAACAAAACAAACAAACAAACAAAAACCAAAGAGGAATCTAGAAACTCTTTAGTTTTATTTCCTTCTGAAGAAGAGTCTAGTTTCAGTGTAAGGGGCTCTCTCTCTTTTACCCAGGTTTTGTCTGTCTCTTTATTGCCTTCAGTTCAGGGATCACCTGCCTGGGGGTGAGAGCTACTAAGGGTGATGTCTATTCGCATCAATTCTGTATTTTTGCTATCAATTCTGCCTTCTGTACATTTTCAGGTAACCGTGACCCTTCTTTATTCTTATTTAGGTAGTATTCAGTAAGTTTATCTAAATATTCATGTATGTTCAATTTGTTTTCCACCTGGCTCTCTGGGGAACCAATATTGCTTGTCCACTTCTGGCATTATAACTTGCTTCTCACAGATTTTTAATCTAGGGCCCCCTTCAGTTCAGCATCACTCTCTGTTCCCGAAAAGTTCAGGGCTGACTGCACCTGCATTTCTATAGCAGAATTGGTTATTTGTGACTCAGCCTTCATTTGCTCCTCTGCGTCAAAAGAAAGGCACTCCTTTGAGGTGTCTGTTTTGTCCATTCCACTATCAGTTTGAGAAAAAAATTCTTCCAAGTCACAAAGTCATCATCTTCCCATAAAGGGAAGTTTTCTTTGGCTATAGATTGAAATGCAGAGTGAGTGTCAGAAGGTTCCTTGCTGAGTTTAGTCACTGTGAGAGATTCACTGGTTGTCTCCCTAGAGGATTCCAGTATTTTAAATTTTTCTGACACAGAGCTGCCTGAGGGCTTTGTGTATGTGTATTTTGTTGACTTCTCCAAAGAGCCTGTTGATTTGGAATCTGAAGTAATGGTTCTCTCCATTCTGCTGACATTTTTCCTTATTGATGGGTTTGAATTTACTGAACGGGTTGATATCCTTCACTGAAGCCAGATCTTCCTATTCTCCAGGCCTGTACAGAGGACAAAGATCCAGAGGCAAGGCATCTTTGATCTTCATGTGGGAAATGTCATTGTGGAGGGCAATGGTAACAACATCTTCCATGGGGCAGATGAGGTGTACTCCTCACACCCATTTTCAGTAAACAGGGGATTAAACTTATGAGGGTCAAACCTGATGTTATTAGGAGTCGCAATCATGAGGCCTCCAACAACACCCTTTCCATCAGTGAAGTACTGATAATTCAGTTTTAAAAATTTCACTATGCCTGGCTCATCTTCAGAAGTGGTTGATAAGACACTTTCTTTTTTTTTTTTTTTCCTTTTTATCTTTTTTCGTGTCCGGCAACAGACCGCAACCTTCAGTGTCGCGCCTGTACCGGACCGGACCGGCAACGGGATCGCAACCCTCGGTGCTGCGCCCGCCCCTCGCT
>NW_007726457.1:8612-10788 GCF_000696425.1 Galeopterus variegatus
CCAGCAGTGTACTACATAGTACCGTGGGGCTTCTGAACCACGATCTTCTTCTCTTTCATTTAAAAAAAATTTTTTATGTATTTATTTATATTTTATTTTAACTTCTCAATATACATTGTAGTTGATTTTTGTGTCCTTTTACCCATTCCTCTTTCTCCCATCCTCTCTCCCCTCCCCCCACTACATCATATCTGTTCCCTTGTCTGTTTTTTTTTTTTTTTCCTTTTTGTCTTTTTTACTGACCGGTAATGGGATCGCAACCCTCGGTGTCGCACCCATACTGGGACTGGCAACAGGATTGCAACCCTTGGTGTTGCACCCCCACCGCGCTCAAACAGTGAGCGGGAACCGGTCTCCACATGGGATCCGAACCCTTGGCATGAGCGCCGCCGCAGGCGGCAAACTCTCCAGTGCGCCACCGGGCCGGCCCCTGTTCACTTGTCTTAACAAGTTCAAGGAATTGTTATGATTGTTGTGTCTTCTTCCCCCCACCCTTTATTTGTTTGTATGTTTATTCATTTATATTTAGCTCCCCCAAATAAGTGAGAACACGTGGTATTTCTCTTTCTGTGCCTGATGTATTTCACTTAATATAATTTTTTCTAAGTCCATCAATGTTGCTGCAAGTGGTAGTATTTCATTCTTTTTTATAGCAGAGTAGAATTCCATTGTGTAGATATACCACATTTTCCGTATCCACTCATCTGATGATGGACATCTGGGCTGGTTACAACTCTTGGCTATTGTAAATAGTGCTGTAATAAACATTGGAGTACAGGTATCCCTTTGACATGTTGATTTCCATTCCTTTGGGTATATTCCCAGCAGTGGAATAGCTGGGTCATATGGTAGATCTATCTGTAATTGTTTGAGGAAACTCCAAACCATTTTCCATAAAGGCTGCACATTTTGCAGTCCCACCAACAGTGTAGGAGGGTTCCTTTTTCTCCGCAACCTCACCAGCATTAATCATTCTTAGTCTTTTGGATATTAGCCATTCTAACTGGAGTGAGATGGTATNGGAGAATGTTCCATGTGCTGATGAGAAGAATGAATATTCTGAGGTTGTTGGATGGAATGCTGTTTAGATATCTGCCAAGTCCAATTGGTCTAAGGAGTTGTTCAGATTTTGTGTTTCTCTATTGATTTTTTGCCTAGGTGATCTGTCCAATGTTGAGAGTGTTGTGTTCAGGTCCCTTGCTATTATGGGGTTAGTTTCTATCTTATTCTTTAGATTGAACAGTGTTTGCTTTATAAATCTGACTGCTCTGACATTGGGTGTGTATATATTTATGATTGTTATGTCTTTTTCATGGATAGATCCTTTTGTCATTATATAGTAACCTTCCTTATCTCTTCTTATGGTTTTTGGCTTAAAGTCTATTTTATCTGATATAAGAATAGCTACTCCAGCTCATTTTTCATTTCTATTTNTGGCAGTGATGGTTGTTTTTCAGGTATCAAACCCAGTACTCCCTTGAGAATTTCTGGTAAGCCTGGTCATGTGGTAGTGAACTCCTACAGTTTTTGTTTATCTGAGAAATATACTATTTGTCCTTCATTTTGGAAGGATAGCCTTGCTGGGTAAAGTATTCTTGGCTGGCAATTTTTGTCCTTTAGTATTTTGGATATATCATCCCATTGTTTTCTGGCTTTTAGGGTTTGTGATGAAAAGTCTGATGTTAGTTTTATTGGGGCTCCCTTGTAGGTGACTTGCTGCTTCTCTGTTGCAGCTTTTAAGATTCTCTTTTTGTCTTTTAGTTTTGCAAGTTTGACTATAACATGTCTTGGAGAGGACCTTTTTGGGTTGAATATGTTTGGGGATCTTTGGGCCTCCTGAGTCTGAAGATATGTGACTTTCCCTATACCTGGGAAGTTTTCTGCTATTATTTCATTGAATATGTTTTCAATGCCATTTCCTTTTCCCTCCCCTTCTGAAATACCCATGATTTGGATATTTGAGTGCTTAAGGTTGTCTCTTCTCTCTTAGTTTTTCTTCAATTTTTTAAATTCTTTTTTTTGTGTTCCTGTGTAATTTTGAACAGACTGTCTTCAAGTTCAGAAATTCTCTCTTCTGGGCCGGCCCGGTGGCACACTGGATAAGTGCGCCGCTTAGGAAGTGCGGCGGTGCTCCTGCCCGAGGGTTCGGATCCCACATACAGACCGGTTCCCGCTC
>NW_007726457.1:11981-14817 GCF_000696425.1 Galeopterus variegatus
CATTCTTTTTCAGGGCATTGATTTCTTTGTACATTTCTTCTTTCAGGTCCTGTGTACTTTTCCTCAGTTCATTGTGTTGTCTAAATGAGTTTTCTTGTATCTCATTTAGTTACTTATAATTATTGCTCAAACTTCCTTGTCAGTCATTTCAAGGATTTCCTGTTGTATAGGATGTAGAGCATGAGAGTTATTATTTTCCTTTGGTGGTGATGTACTTTCCTGATTGTTCATATTTCTGGTATCTTTCCTTTGGTGTTTAGGCATTGTGGCAGGGAGAATCATGGTTTACTCTTTCCACCCTGATGTCTGTCCTGGCTCCTGAAGGGAATACCAGTTCTGGACCATGGGGACTAGCCTGGGCTGTGGGGGTCCCATGGTGTCTGCCTGTTCTGGCATGGCTGACTCAGGGCGTATGGGCCCGGTGGCTCCTGGGACTCTCTGGGTAGTGGGCACTGGCCTGGGCTAGGGGTCCCGTGACTCCTGCCAGTATTGGCATGGCTGACTCGTGGCATGTGGGCCTGGAGGCTCTCAGGCCTCTCTGGGCAGTGGGCACTGGCCTGGGCTGAGGATCCCATGGCACGTGGTTCCAGCCTATTCAGCCACGGCTCTTGTGCCTCCTGTTGTTGCTTTTTAATAGTTGCAAATTGGTTGATTTGTGGGATAGAGTGATGCTAGGAACCATCTACTCTGTCATCTTGACCAGAACATCCTTCTTCTCTTTTTTTATCATGCATTTTATTTTGTCATCAATACTATTGTCTCTTTAGATTTGTACACCTGATCTCCTTTAACTGGTTATTTTTTCTCTCTTTTTTCCTCATCAGTAGCATATTCCTCTATCACAGCTATGTTGCACTTGTTTTTTTCTAAAATGACTGTACATAGCATCTTCTTTCCCAATGTGAGTCACTGTAGCTATAGCTGTGGCTATCTCTGCATTTTGTTTGGCTATTTTCTTTTTCAATAGTTCTGGAGGTCAGAAGTCTGAAATCAGTTTCACCATGCTCAAATCAAGGTGTGGGCAGGGCCATACTCTCCCAGAGGCTCTTTCCTTGCCTCATTCAGCTTTTAGAGCTGCATTCCTTGTGGCCCCATCCTCTGTCTTCATAGCCAGCAGGATGTCATCTGGTTTCCATGCACACTGCCTTCTCCTTTGCTAGTGATTCTTTGCAAAATCAAAAAATTGTAATAGTTTGGACTTGCATGATGAGACGAAAAAAATCTGAGTCTGTCTATGAGAAAAAATAAGATGAAGTGAATTAGGGGAGAGATTAGCTGACAAAATGCACTCTGAAATCTTGTATGTTTATTAGAGGGGGGCACATGTTTAATTCTTAGTTGTCTAACTTCCAGGCAAAGATGGAAGCAAAACATTTAATGAAAAACTGACCCATAAGAAAAGCAAAGCAATTGCTCAAGATGAACAAAATTGTTCCTGTATTGAAACCAGAGTGAAATTTCTGCTATGGTTTATTTAGCAGTATTCATTGGGAGTTATTTTATATAATGTCCTTCAATATAGGCCCATGGCATGGCTCCATGTCTTTGGGGGAAGTAATTTAACCTCTCAAGGTCTGATTATTTTCTTTTCTAACATGAGAATAGTATCTGCCTTGAGAGCATTGTGATGTAGGCAATGACCATATAGTATGTGCTCAATAAATATTATCTTTTTAGAGCAGTTCTTTTAGAGTGGCTGTGATCATCAGTGTGGTGTGGTCCAGGTGTATAACTCTGTATGCTTACTCCAGAAATGAACATTACAATGTCCAAAGAATGAAGGTTCTTCACATCTTTTAGGAAATCCTTNTTTGGTTGCCCTTTATTTCCTTCTCTTCTCTGATTGCTCTGGGTAATACTTCCAACAATATGTTGAATAGGAGTGGTGAGAGCAGGCATACTTGTCTCATTCCTGTTCTTAAGGGAGCTTTTCCCTATTCAGGATGATATTGGCAGTGGGCTTATCATATATAGCTTTAATTATGTTGAGATACTTTCCATCTATACTTAACTTGTAGAGAGTCTTTATCATGAATGACTGTTGAATTTTGTCACATGCTTTTTCAGCATCTCTAGAGATGATCATATGTTTTTTGTCTTTGCTTTTATTGATGTGGTGTATCACATTTATTGATTTGTGTATGTCGAACCAACCTTGCATCCCTGGGATGAATCTCATTTGATCATGTGTATGTGTATGTGTTGCTGTATTCTTTTAGCTAGTATTTTATTGAGGATTTTTGCATCTATATTCATCAAGGATATTGGCCTGTAGTTTTCTATTTTTGATGTATCTTTGCCTGGTTTTGATGTTTGCATCATAGAATGAGTTTGGGAGAATGACCTCTGTTTCAGTCTTTTGGAATAGTTTGTAGAGAATTGGTATAAATTCCTTTTTGAAGGTTTGGTAGAACTCTGCAGTGAACCCGTTCAGTCCTGGGCTTTTTTTTGTTGGGAGCCTTCTGATAACAGCTTCAATCTCTTCTATTTCAGATTTTCTACATCGTCTTGGCTCAGTTTTGGTAGTTTGTGTATGCCCAGATATTTGTCCATTTCCTCCAGATTTTCAAATTTGTTGGCATATGGTTGTTTATAGTAGTCTCTAATGGTTCCTTGTATTTCTGAATTATCAGTTGTATTATCACGTTTTTCATTTCTAATTCTTGTTATTTGGGTCTTCTCTCTTCTTAGTTAGTCTTGCTAAAGGTTTGTCAATTTTATTTATCTTTTCGAAAAACCAAGTTTTTGTTTCACTGATCTTTTGTGTTGTTTTTTGGGTTTCTATTTCATTTAGTTCTGCTCAGATCTTAATTATTTCTTTCCATCTACTAACCTT
>NW_007726457.1:15033-19598 GCF_000696425.1 Galeopterus variegatus
TCTGCCTTGAGAGCATTGTGATGTAGGCAATGACCATATAGTATGTGCTCAATAAATATTAACTTTTTAGAGCAGTTCTTTTAGAGTGGCTGTGATCATCAATGTGGTGTGGTCCAGGTGTATAACTCTGTATGCTTACTCCAGAAATGAACATTACAATGTCCAAAGAATGAAGGTTCTTCACATCTTTTAGGAAATCCTTCATACATGTACTTATTATTTTTCTTTTCTGAGATTTTGAGGGGCAGTATGTATGAAGTTTTACTCCTTGAAAATTACTGCTATTATTTGTTTCCAGTCAAGTGAAGAATCACATGATTTGAGAGTTAGCTGAGTTGGGTGTATATAATAATAGGAGGAGATTCAGGTATAAGTATATGTACCTGAATAGAAGGTCATAGCACCTCTGCATTAAAGTGGGCTAAATGAGTGACCCTAGACACTAGGTTTTAAAATATCCTTCAAAATCATCTTCTTTGGGTTTGTTCCAATACACAAAAGAGTAGGTGACAGAAGAAGTCCCAAACTTAGTAGTTCCAAAAGTCCATCTCAGCCAGCACAGTCTTATGCACAAATGCAGTAGGCAGGACTGCCACCTTCTCCTCTCTTAGAGGGAAGTGTGATTTTTTTTCCCATCAGGCCAAAATATTTTTTTCCAGGGTGTTCTTTTAACTATCAGTGTTCTTTTAACTATCAGTCAAGTCTCTGTAAAGGGCAAGAGAAAACAGAGTTGTTGGGGTTTGGTAAATTCTCACTCAGTAAAAGTTGAATTAGGCCCTAGACTTTACATGTATTTTTCAGTTGAACAGAGTAGTAAAATCAGTTTGTAGTAATTGCACAAGCATTCCAGAGGGTTGGTTTGTTTCCTTACTGATCTTTTAAGGTCAGCTATCAGAAGACCGCAATGAGTATTTTATTTTTAAAAATCTTTTGATTCTTTGTTACAGTAGAATTTACTTTCACTAGTAATCCCTTGAGAATTTGCCTTAACCAAGGCCTGCAATCTCCATACATTTTTCATATTGTCAAAAGTCATCCCAGGCTATCCACAGAGAACTTAACTCAGATTCACTGTGGTGTCTACAGGCTGCTGAAGCTAGGGCATGGTCTCTTCTCTGCTTCCAAGGACTCACAAGCGAAAGACCTAGATCCTTCCTGTCCCAACTAATCTAGTGGGGAAGGTCATGGTCATAGGATCCTGAGTCTATTAAGATATTTTAATACGTGTTGAACTAATGAATGAATTACGTGTGAACTAAGAGTCAAGTTTATATCCTAGGCCCCATAACTCTTTTGAAATTGTGAGCACCTAATTTGATAACAGCCAAATGTCTTTCATATAAAAAGTTTCCATTTTCATCACTGCATGATTAGAGTTTCAGGGTTTTAAATAAATGCTCTGCTCTCATTGTCATTTACTTCCCCTTCTCCAAATACCAAAGTACCTCGTCCTTTATTGGAAAGCCTAATGGCATAATTTTGATTTAAATGGATTATTAAAAGATGAGTTATTAAAATTAGTTATAAAGATACTGAAATTTTGGGCCGGCCCGGTGGCGCACTGGAGAGTGCGCCGTTTGGGAGTGTGGTGGCGCTCCCGCCGAGGGTTCGGATCCCATGTGGTGACTGGTTCCCGCTCACTGGCTGTGCGTGGCGCGGGCGCAACACCGAGGGTTGCGATCCCGTTGCCGGTCAGTAAAAAAGACAAAAAGGAAAAAAAAAAAGATACTGAAATTTTAAAATATTTATGCCAACTTTTTATGAGTCTTGCTTTCATGGTGGACATTTGTATTTTCTCATAGGAAAACTAGATGACTATGTTTGATTTTTGACAGAGTGTTTCTTCCCTATAATACTGTATGTAAAAATCTTCAGTATGCCATTCTAGAGGGTTATTAAGATGGGAAATCCTTCTTTCCTTTTTTTAAAGTAGCTTTAACTTATTTGTCTCATTTGAATTTTGGATTAGGTTCTGGTTAAGTGTCCCTTCATTAATCTGTGTCCTCTAATTTGTGGTTTCTTGTCTGTTTGTGAGGAGCCAGCTAAATGGATTGGGAAGCTGAGAAAGAAAATCTTCACCAATTCATGTAGTCCCATGAGCACATTGGTAACTCAATTTCCTTTTCTGACTGGTGTCTGCATCAGTTTTACCCTGATGGTCTACTTAAGCAGCTGCCTCAGATTCCATAATGGATGAAGGATTATTATTGTAACTCTATGATGTTTAGTTATATATTTGGTAAGTGACATAGATGTTATATAAAACGTAATGGACTAAAATGAGGAAAATAGGAAATCTATTGTTTGGTTATGGGGTATCTGGAGGGAATTAGACTCAAAGTACAAACTAAATATTTAGGTGAAATAGTAACATAACTCTTGTCAAATGCATTAAACAAGCAAGGAAAACATTGCTCTTTTCTAAAAAGAACCCCCAAATTTTCCAATCTTGGAATCACAGTATAGATTTGCAAATTATTACTCTTATACTCCCCCACCCCTGCCTCTTTTTCTGGCTTAAAAGAGCCAAATTAAAGTTGAAATTCGAATAGTGGCAAGCTATGAGTTTTGTCCACTTCCAGTCCTTCTGTCTGTGCTCCAAGGAGAAATACTTGGCTTATAATCAATTCTTTACCTTCTTTGGGCATCATAAGAATTGTGGATGCTGCAGGCTGTCTCTTCCTGAGATGAATCAGCGATGTTGTCTGCCAGTCAGCTCCAGCTGTGGCTGGCTTTTGACTCTAATAGCTGACTCCGTAGTGTTAAGTGAAGCTGCATGAAGTAGAAGATCATAAAGTCATTTGATCTGGGCCAAAAATTTGAAACAAAAAAATGGTATGTGATTTTTTTGTTCCCACATTTTAAAGATTGCATGATAAGTTTATGATTAGAAATTTTGAAGGTGAACTTTTCAGAAAGACTGGCAGAATTTTCACATGGATTTTTAAAATAGATTTTTTATGGAGCAGTGTATATACTCTCTGGAATTCTCCCAAGTGTAATTCTCATTTCTGTCATAATTTTATATTTCTTTCTAATGCTAAATACATTTTAGTTCTATTTTTTTTTTTTCCTTTTTGTCTTTTTTTCGTGTCCGGCAACGGATCGCAACCCTCAGTGTCACGCCCGTACCGGACCGGGGACCGGCAACAGGATCGCAGACCTCGGTGCTGCACCCGCACCTCGCTCAGCCAGTGAGCGGGAACCGGTCTGTATGTGGGATCCGAACCCTCGGCGGGAGCACCACCGCGCTTCCCAAGCGGCGCACTGTGCAGTGCGCCACCGGGCCGGCCCTTTAGTTCTATTTTTAAAAAATTATGTATAGTTTCCATACTAACTGGTACTTTCTAGGTAGATTCAATGATATCTATTAAATATCTTAATTATTCATACCACTGTTATAGTACAAGACTTTCAGCTGGTCAGGGATATAAGGTATTAAAGCCTTATATATGTATACATACATATACATATGTATATGTAATATTTATTTTTAAAGGAAAAATTTTTTTGAATAATAGTCCCAATATTTTAATAAACTTAAGAAATGGGAAAGATGTGATAAAATGGCTTTTTTTAGATGAACACAGATAATAAGAGTTTGATGGAGTTAAATCAAGATCAAGGGAGAATCTGTTATTTGTTTCTTTTTGATTAGTGTTTTTGTAAATATTTTTTTCCCATTACCATTCATAACACATGGAAACAAACCACAACTTATTTAGAGTATTTTATTTGGTAAGAGTTCAATAAATGTCTGTTGAATTAAAAGCAAGTAAGGAATCAGGCATTGGAAGAGTCTGTTGAATATTAAAATGGGTAAGAGAATAGGCTCTGTTTTGTTCATATTGCTTAGAATGAGAGATACTTCCATTTCTAAAAAAACATTTCAAGCAGGTCCTTTAGAAATATGATATAATGTGGTAGGTGTTGTAACACTGGTAATGCACTGAAGGACAGTTAATTCTACCTTGGAGAAGGAAGGGAGGGGACAACTAAACTAGGCTTGATGCTGGGTAGAGAAGGAAGACATTCCAGGATTAGAGAAAAACACCAGTAAGTGTATATAAGTTAGAAAATTATGACATTTCCAGGATTGTCTTTTTATCTTGTGCTTTTTATCTCGAGCTAGAATATCTTTCAAAGAAGTTTTGGCTGCAACTCATGGTAAGAAATACGATTTACTTCTTGATATTGTAAACCACCTGCTACCCCCTTGATGGAGTTTGGATGTGTTGTCCCCTCCAAAACTCATTTGGAAATTTGATCTCCAATGTGGCAGTGTTGGAAATTGATTAAGTCATGGGGGCAGATCCCTCATGAATGGATTAGTGCTCTCCCTGGGGGAGGGGGAATTAGTTAGTTCTCACTCTAGTAGTTCCCGCGAGAGCTCATTGCTTAAAAAGACCCTGGCACCTTCTTTCTCTTTTTCTCTTGCTTCCTCTCTCTTGCTTCCTCTTGCCATGTGATCTGCTTGTACCTGCTGGCTGTCTGCCACTTTCCACCATGAATAGAAGCAGTCTGAGGCCCATGCCAGATGCAGCTGTCCCAGAATCGTAAGCCAA
>NW_007726457.1:20287-21304 GCF_000696425.1 Galeopterus variegatus
TTATAAATTACCCAGTCTCAGGTATTTCTGTTATAGCAACACAAAACGGACTAAAACACCCCTGAAACAAAAATTTCAAGAAACAGTACTTGCCATTAATACTTTTCTTACTACATGCAATGCAGTCTGGCATTGTAATATTTTCATTTATTCTGTCCTATTATATCAATTAAAATGCTTATTAGGACTCACTAGATTGATTTCATGATCCTCTATGTGTCATGGTCAGTATTTAAAAATGAAAGAAAACAAATAAAAACCTGTAGTAGAGCTCAGAATATATAGGGAGGCTCCTTTCATATCCAGTATGGAAATTTGCAAAGGAATTATTTGGCTCTTTTTCAGCAGGGTTTTAAGATGGTAAGAAACAGACTGATGTCTTTGGCATATTTTCCATTCAGAAGGCAACATAGTATAATGCAAAGGTTTTGAGAGTCGAAAAGACCTGTCCAACTCTTTGGCAGGTTACTGAATCTCTTTGAGTCTCAGTTTTCTCATCTGTAAAATGGAATTAATAAAACAATCTATGAGGACTAAATGAAATAACACATCTCTTTAAACAGTGGTTCTCAAATTTGGCTTTTAGCCATGCAATTTAAATCACACGGGGGAGCTTTAATAAATCTCTATGCCCAGGCTGCACTCCAGATTGATTAAATTAGAAAGTCTGAGGCTGGGACCCAAGCATCAGTATTTTTTTTTTTAAAGGTCCTTTGGCGCAGTCTGTGTTGAAATGCTTCATTGTAAAGCCAGTAGTGCAGTGTGTGTAATATGGTAGGCATTTGATACATGAATAGTATCCTTGAATAAATATCAATGATAATGTATAGCTAACCTGTTTTTAGTGCTTAATATGTATATGCACTGTGTGAAGCACTTTTCATATTATGTCGGAAATGCTTTGTTTTTGTTATTGTTCTGTCAAATAGTGGAATAGCATATGGCCGAGATAGAAAGAGAGAGAGCACCTGCTTATTAGAAAGGAAAATGGCTCCTTTTATCTTTAGAAGCTCAGTT
>NW_007726457.1:21472-24276 GCF_000696425.1 Galeopterus variegatus
TGCAGTGTGTGTAATATGGTAGGCATTTGATACATGAATAGTATCCTTGAATAAATATCAACGATAATGTATAGCTAACCTGTTTATAGTGCTTAATATGTATACGCACCGTGTGAAGCACTTTTCATATTATGTCGGAAATGCTTTGTTTTTGTTATTGTTCTGTCAAATAGTGGAATAGCATATGGCCGAGATAGAAGGAGAGAGAGCACCTGCTTATTAGAAAGGAAAATGGCTCCTTTTATCTTTAGAAGCTCAGTTATCTATATGATTATTTCAAGGAATTATGGAATTGGCTTTCATCGAACAGTCTCCAGAATAGATTGGAAAATTTTTTTAAAAAATTAGATTAAAATTTAAATCTTAAATAATGACTTACAGGACAGGTATAACAGACGATTTGACACAAGTATTTTAGACATATAACATCCTAATTTCAGAAAAATTTATTAATATATAGTAGATCATGTCTAATAAATGTTTTTTATGTAGTACAAAAGAGTGAGGGGCTGGCTGCTTAGCTCAGTTGGTTAGAGTGTGGTGTTATAACACCAAGGTCAAGGGTTTTGATCCCTGTACTGGGCAGCTGCCAAAACCAAAACAAAACAAACAAAACAAAACAAAACAAAAAACAAAACAAAACAAAACATATAGTGAGCATCAAGCTACAAATGCTTCTGCCATATTATTGTTCATTTGACACCAAAATCTGTTAGGCTTAATATCATGATGACAAGAACATTTATTATGCATTTATTAACAAGATCTGTATTTTCATTATATTAAGCAGATAAATTTAGCAGACTGCTTGTATACTTTTCACTATTGTTGTTTGTTTTGATTTTCATCAATGTGACTTTTCCATAATAACTGCTTTAAAAAGAACATCTAAATGAATGGTTTGTTTCAAATGTATAATTTATTAGTTTTCTTTGCATTTAAAAAGAATTTACTTATTCCTGTCATAATTTTTAGTTAGCTTTCTAGTTTTCAGTAACAGTTTCTGTAATGGCACTGAAAAAGCATTCATTTTTCATAGATATGTGTGTTCCTTACACTTACTGTACATTCATATAACAAAACAAACACCTATACTCTTAAATTTAAGTGAGTTAATATATTTAAATCTCTTAGAGTAGTACCTGGCACTTAATAAGCATTTAATAAATGTTAGTTATTGTTCATGGTGAATGACTTACAAAAATAAATAGTGCAAAAATGTTTTATGACAGAGTAAGATATTTGCAAAAAGAAGTTGAAGAATTTTAAGTTTTGTGACTGAGAATAAAAGTTGGTGTTTCTGCTTGTCAGTGTTTATCACCTAAAAATGAAATGCTTAATATACCAAGAGGCATCATACATTCAGAGTTAAAATTAGGTATTTAAAATTGAAGTGTCTGGTTCTAGGAGGGAAAATTAACTTTTTGAGATTTTACAGATAATTTAGTTCAAAAAGCTTTGCTATTAAGGATATAAAGAAAATTGAAGAATTGTAAGCCTAGAGAAATGCCCAGTCCTTTACTTTGTTAGCCTTCATAGATACAAGATTAAATTTACTCAATAGCAATGGACAGTTTTAAGGTGAAGTATTAATAGGAAATGAGGAACATTTTCTGAATGTGGGCTTTAAGTGAAGGATCATTTCTTACCAAAGCATTCCAGTATAATTAAACCCAAGCTAGGAATAATCTACTCAGATTGAATGCTAGAATTTGTGAGCATCTAAACCAGAGTTGAATTTTATGAAGACTGACATGTATTGTCAGTATGATTATCTGCCATGTGTTCTCATGCTGCTGTCATCATTCTCAAATCGTGTCCTCTGACACTGTGGAACCACGAGGCTCCTGTGATTGAAAATTGAAATGTAGCACGTCTCACAGATAGATTTTGGGATAACATTGTTAAATGCTGTGTGATTTACTTAGGATTAATGACTAAGCATATTGTGTAGACACTAATGAAATCATGCATTCCTATGTGACTGAAAAAACTGACTTGATTATGCTAGGAAGAAAATTTAACTCTCAATCCCTCTCTCCCATCCTCTTCTTTTTGCTTTCCTCTCTTACTATATTTCTTTCTTCTCCCTTCTATTTCCATATGAAAAATTAGCTGCATTCTTTTGAAAAACTCTTCCATATAAATAAGGTATGATAAACATTTTTTTCCATTCTACATTCCCTTTTATCAAAGGGCTTTAGATGTGTTGAAATGATGCTAATGAAAAATAAGCCATGACATTGTTGGTCATGAGCATATAATTGTTGTGTTGTTTAAGGTTCTATGTTGTGTCTTCCAATCAACTTTATTGGTCTCTGGAAAGAACATAGTGTACTATGGAGGTGAGTCATGGTAGGTTTAATGGATAACAGTATAGGGATGAATTTGGGGTCTTGCTGCAGGGAGTTGGAGGGATCAAGTTTTTAAAAAAATCAATGAACTTGGTGTTGGAACTGGGTCCTATACAACCCATTGTGGCCTTAGGTAAGTCAACTAACTACTTTAATCTCAGATTCTTCATTCATGAAATGAAGAAAACAATCCTTATTAAGTTGGCTTTATAGTGTTGTGAAGGACAGAAGGATTAAGAGTGTGAATGGTGAAGTAAAACTGTCTTTACTTACAAGTAGTAGGATACCAGTCTTTAAAAAAAATTTTTTTTAGATAATTTATTATACATACATGTGGGGTACTACATTAGTTTTCAATAGTTATATACAATGTGTGATGGTTAGATCAGGATAGTTAGCTTATTCATCATTATAATACGAAGTCATTCTTTGTGTCCGTTGACCAATTCC
>NW_007726457.1:24899-26506 GCF_000696425.1 Galeopterus variegatus
TTTTCCACCTCTAGTTTTCTAAAAGTTCAATGTATTACTGTGATTGTTGTTTTTTTCTTACTTTCTCCCTTTCTCTCTTTATTGTTCATTTGTTTGTTTATGGATTCAGTTCCTGTTTATAAGTGAGAACATGCAGTATTTCTTTTTGTACTGGGATGTTTCACTTAGAATAATTTTCTCTACCTCATCCATGTTGCTGAAAATGGTAGAATTTCATTCTTTTTTATGACTGAGTAGTATTCCATTGTGTATATATACCACAATTTCCTTATCCAGTCATCCATTGATGGGCATTTAGGTTGGTTCCATCACGTGGCTGTTATAAATAGAGCTGCAATAAATATGGCAGTGCAGGTGTCCCTTGTTTTCCAGTCCTCTGGATATATCCCCAATAGTGGGATTGCTGGATCATACGGAAGTTCTAGCTGTAGTTGTTTAAGGAACCTCCATACTGTTCTCCATAATGGCTGTACTAATTTACAGTCCCACTAACCAATCTTACCGCAATGTATCTTTACCTATTCATATGCAAAATGGGAATGATAACAGTATCAGTCTCAGATGGTTTTTGTAAATATTATATGAGAGATACTCTACATAAAGCACTTGCTTCACACAGAGGAAATACTCATTTCCTCATTCAACATATATTTATTGAGTGCCCACCATATCCCAGTTGCTCTTCTAGGTGTTTGGGATATAAATGTGAGCAGAACCAAACATATAGTCTCTCTTCTTTGCAAGCTTATAGTCCATTGAGAGAGATAGAATTAAATAATTAGCAATAAATGTATAATTACTGTAAGTTCTCTGAAAGAAAGGTACCCAATACTGTGAAAGTAATGTCAGGGAAAATGGGCTCTAACTAGGCAAAGGCTAGGGACAGGATGGTTGGATTCCAGGCAGAAAGAATGATATGTACAAAGTCTGTATAGTGAGAATATGTCGTGGGTGATTATAACAGAGAGTGAAAAGGAAAGTGGCTCAGGATGAGACTGGGAAGACAGGAAAGCTAGCAGGCACTTGTATCTGTTGAGAGTTCCATCACAAAAGGAGATCCATTAAAAATGATATGGAATAAGGTATTTATTATGTGGTTGGAGGAAGTCTGCAGTGGGCTTATATCTCTGCATCTAGTAGTGGGTCAGTAGGGTTGGCAGTCAAAAAGAACACGTGGACATGAATTGGAACCCACTAGGATAAATTGGAACCCACAAAGATAATCTGACTCTCATTCCCTCCAACCTTAACAATATGGGTGACCTCTAGGTGGAGCTGGTGCTCTTTGTCATGGAACTGCACATGTGCCTGACCCAGAGAGCCTGGGTAAGCCAGGATTTGGAGAGGCTGAAGGAGATCTGGCAGGAGCTGGGGAAGCTGCAGGCTCAGATGCTAACCTATACCAGCAAGGGGAGCAAGCAGATCAGTGCCAATATGTAGGAGCTGCAACAGTGCATGGTGCCCTCTACTGACCTTCAGAGCCTAATGGCTGGTGCTTTACTTCTGCCTGCAAAATCACATGGAGATTTCTCTCGTGGCTAACTCTTAACTTGAAACCAGTCAGGGAAGGGAATTCTAGGAAATGTTGTTAGCTAGCAGCGCCATTT
>NW_007726457.1:27155-33660 GCF_000696425.1 Galeopterus variegatus
GGGTTAAGCCAGTTAAGGTGGAAGGGGGGAAGGGAAATAGAGAGTAACATGATCAGATTTGCACTTTGGAATCTTGGATTCCATTGGAGAAAATGAATTGAAGGAGACTAAGAGTGGATGTAAGTAGATGTACTAGAGACCTATCACAGTTTTTCAAGTGAGAGATAATGGTGGTTAGGGTTAGAGGTGGAAGTAAAGGGGATGGAAATAAGTACACGTGGTTTCCAGAGATAATTCAGAGGATAAAGTAAATGGGACATAGGGATGGAAGTCCTAAGGGATGAGGGAGAGGAAAGTGCCAAGATCTTGAGTTTGGTTTTGGAGATTTTGAGTTTGCAGTGGCATTGAGAATTTCTGGATGGCAATGTTCAGTAGGCAGCATTATGTAATATGAAGTCATTGCTATAGTAGTAGAAACAATGGTAGCAGCAGCAGCACTAGTTGTTAATATTTTTATCATTGACTTACTTTCCTGGAGCCTAAAACCATTTCTGATTTATTTGTGGGTACTCAGTACCCTGTTCATTCCCTGGCATAGAATAGGACTAATTTTTTTTATATCCTTCCTTTGGTCTTTCACAAATCTTTGCATAATCATGCATTTTCTATTCTTTTTCTCAGGGCTAGCCTCTCCACTTCTGATAATCCCATCTCGTTACAGCTCCTAAAAGACCCTGGTGATCCTAGTTCAGGGGTCAGCAATTTTTTTCTGTATAAGGACAATTGGTTTCTGTTGCAACTATTCATCTTTGCCTGTTTAGGGCAAAAGCAGCTATAGACAATACATAAACAAATAGAGCTGGCTGTATTCTAATAAATCTTTTATTTACAAAACAGGTGTGGGTTGGATTTGAGCTGTAGGCCGTAGTTAGACTCNAAATCTTTTATTTACAAAACAGGTGTGGGTTGGATTTGAGCTGTAGGCCGTAGTTAGACTCTTGTGCTTTGTCTATTATGTGTTTCATTTCTCTTTTATCTTTATTTTTAACCAACTGGCTTTCAAACATATTCAGGTTTTTTCCATCTTCTCCCTCCTCTGCAACTCCCTCAAACAACTTTCATTGAGACCTCCTTTCCCCTAAACTACATACCATCTTTCATTTCCCTTCACTTCCTAAAGGCCATCTCTTCCTGCTTCTATATAATTTAACCTTGGTAATTGACTTTTCCTATTGCTGTCCCAAAACTAATAATGTACTCCTCTTCTCTAAATAAGATGACTTCTTCTTGGTCTCCCTTTTCGATCTTTCCTTTTGTAGACTCTCATGTGGTTGCCCATACAGTACCTTTTTGGAAACCTGTTCTCCTTTTGACTTTTGTGACCCTGGAGTCTCCTCATTCTCCCTATCTCTGATGGCTATATATTCTACCATTTTAAAAATTGAGGCATAACATATTTAGAATAAACTGCACAAATCTTAAGGGTTAAGCATGATGGAGTTTTACATATGCATAATTGTGTAAGCATCACCCAAGTCAAGATATAGGACATTTCCAGCACCCTAGAAGGCTCCCTCCTGGTTCTTCCCCATCGAGTACCTCTGATCCTGCCCAGAGGTAGCCATTATTCTGACTTCTGTCACTTCAGATTTTGCCTGTTTTTTAACCTCAAATAAATGAAGTCATACGGAATATGTACAAGATCTATATGAGGAGAACTACAAAATGCTGTTGAATAAAATCAATGAAGAACTAAATAAATGGAGAGATATTCCACGTTTATGAAGAGGAAAACTCAATACTGTCAACGTCTCAGTTCTGAACTTTATCTATAGACTCAATGCAATCCTAGTCAAAATCCCAACAATTTATTTTGTGGATATTGACAGACTGATTCTAAAGTTTATATGGATAGGCAAAAGACCCAGAACAGCTAACACAATATTAAAGAACAAAGTTGGAGGAGTGACACTACTCACCTTCATGACTATATAAACTACAGCAGTCAAGACAATGTGATATTAGCAGAAGTATCAACAGATATATCAATGGAACAGAATAGAGAACTCAGAAATAGGCCCACATAAATATAGTCAACTGATTCTTGATAAAGGAGTAAAGGCAATACAATGGAGCAGAGATAGTCTTTTCCAACAGATGGTGCTGGAACAACTGGACATTGACATGCAAAAAAATGAAACTAGAAACAGTCTTTATACATACCTTCACGAAAATTAACTCAAAATGGATCACAGACCTAAATTTACAATGCAAAACTGTAAAACTATGAGAAGATAATGTAGGAGAAAACCTAGATGACCCTGGGTATGATGGTGACTTTTTAAAATGTGACACCAAAGGCATGATTTATGAAAGAAATAATTGATAAGTTGGACTTTGTTAAAATTAAAAACAAACAACCCAATTAAAAATTGGGCCAAAGATCTTGATACCTCACCAGAGAAGATGCACAGATGGCAAATAAGCACATGAAAAGATGCTCCACATAGTATGTCATTAGGAAAATGCAAATCAAAACAACAGTGAGATACTACTACACACCTATTAGAATGGCCAACATCCAAAACACTGAGAACACCAAATTTGGAGCAACAGGAACTCTCACTCATTGCTGGTGGGAATGAAAAATGGTGCATATATTTTGGAAAATAGGTTAGTAGTTCTTAGAAAACTAAACATTCTCTTATATATTTATCCAAAGTAGCTGAAAACGAATGTCTACACAAAACCTGCACATGGATGTTTATGACAGCTTTATTCATAATTGCCCAAACCTGGAAGCAACCAAGATGTCCTCCAGCAGATGAATGGATAAATGAACTGTGGTATATCCAGACAATGGAGTATTATCCAGCATTAAAAGGACATGAGCTATCAAGCCATGAAAAGACATGGAGGAAATTTTAATGAATATTACTAGGTGAAAGAAGCCAATTTGAAAAGGCTACATATTATATGTTTTCAACTATATGAAATTCTGGAAAAGGCAAAACTATAGAGATAGTAGAAAGATCAGTGGTTGCCAGATTGGGGTTTGGCGGGGATATGGAATGGGGAGGGATGATTAGTCAGAGCACGAGGACTTTTAGGGCATTAAAAATACTCATTATAATACTGTAATGATGGATGCCTTTGTCCAAACCCATAGAATGTACAACAATAAGAGTGAACCCTAATGTAAACTATGGACTTTCAGTGATTATGATATATCAATGTAGGTTTGACCATTGTTACAAGTGTACGACTCTGGTGGCGGATGTTGATAACAGGAGAGGCTATGCATATGTGGGGGCAGTGGGTATATGGGAAATCTTTGTTTCTTCCAGTCAATTTTGCTGTGAACCTAAAAATGCCTAAAAAAAATCAAGTCTTTAAAATAAATAAATAAATATAAAAAAACCTTTGGCAATATGACTTTGGAGTTTTATGGAGAGTTAAACTAGAGGGAGATGGTCTAAATTACTTTTTCCCAGTACGCCTCTTTTTTTCCCTTCTTCTTACCATCTACTTTTAGGATGTCTAGAAGTATTTTTACATGGCAGGGGGACTGAAATGGGAAGTTTGTTACTAGAGATAACAGAGGCATCAAAACCTTAGAAGCAAGGAGAACCAAGGACTATGTGCCAAGAGCCAGAAGATAAGTCTGAATGGGTTGCAGGAATACTGGGTCCAAAAGAAGCAGTCAAGGATGGGGTACAGAACCAAGAGCCTAGCAAACTCCAGCAACTGCTGTGGAGTTGACAGGGAGTGAAAAGTTCCAGCAATAGGCCCTGAGGGGTATTCTGGGGAGGTTAGCCATATAAGACCATTCTGTATAAACTATATCAAAACCACTCTAAAAAAAAAAAAAAAATCTATCAACTCCATCAAAATTACTCTAAAAAAAATCTAAGTAAATACAGAATACCTGCTATGCAACTACAACAAATAAGCAATATAATTAACTTTAGTGTCAAATCTTCTAGTACTATCCACTCAAACCAGATTATGATTCCTAAATTCTCTGTATAGAAATTGGATTCCAGGAATTGCTAAAAACCAGGGATAATAGTTAACTTGTTTTTGTATGATAGTTGGGACATGGCAGAGTGTGTTGATTGAATTTAAAGGCTATATCTCAATGTATCCATCATCAAGTAAAGTATAGAGAGTTGAGGTCTTGAGCACAAATAATATAATTTAGGGATAGGTATTGAGTAGATGCCCTCAGTGCTCTGCTCATATCTTTTGTATCTTATTACTTCATTATGCTGTCCCTACTTCCTAGCTGCCTGCTAGTATCTGCATTTCTCTGCCTGAGGGCTTTTGAGAACTTTCCTGGAGCCTTGGGAGTGGATGCCCCTGCCTTTCCAGGTCCCCCATTATCCCCCAAGAAGAGCAGGAAGTGCCATGGAATTAATACTCACCCCACGTACAGTAGCCTTCAACCAATGATTGACTTTGTGTGGGTTAACTCTGAAGCTGTGTGTTTTACGCTGGTTCCCAGACTTTCCTAGGGTATTAAGCACCAGTCGCCCACAATGTAGCAGGCTTTAAAACAACACACTTTCTTCCATTCCCTGTCTTGCATCCTTGCTCCCATACCAGTGTTTCTTGAACTACTCCCACAAAACAACTTGTGTTTGAATCCTTGTATCAGTGTTTGTTTTTAATGAACAGATGTCTTGGATAAGACAGACCTCTCGAATAATAACTATAACTGAAAAGTAAACAGGGGAAGAATAACTACATCTTATTTCCTTAGCTAGTATTTATCTTTTAATTTTCAATTGTTGCCTGGAATTTTTACTTGGACATGCTGTTGATATCTCAAATCTGACATGTCCAAACTGAAATCAGAATTTGAAAAAACAAACTGCTTCCATATTGATTAGGAAGAAAAGATTTCTAGGATTTTGTCTGTATGTTTTCTTTCTGTTCATCTTTAAAAGGGAAAATCTTTTAATTCAGTATGTACTATGTGTTCCTAGTTTTTTCTGACTTGGGTGTGAATAGCACCTCATACAAATATAACATGTACTGTAACTTCACTGCTAGCTATTTTTACATTATGATTTCAGTTTTGGCTTGAATTCCTAAAATCTGGGTTGAGTTTACATTTTGATTTACTCTGGAAGTGTTAATCTCAGAGGTAGTTTAGCAAATATTTCAAATACCAAAATAAACACAAAAATGTTGTAATTCACAGTCATAATCCTTGTGCACTACTTAGGAATCAGTCTTTTTCAGAAGTAGCCAACTTTAGAGATTATTTTAAGAGGTTTTTATTAATACCGTATCGTAAAATTCATCCTGGTGTATAATTCACAATTGATTATTTTCATATCTTTGCTTTAAAATAATCTGAACTTTCAAAAAACAGATGACATATGAATATGACATATAAAACAGATAAATACTGAATATAATATCCCAGTTTAGGCATATTTGTTTAGGCTTAGTAAATTAAGCAATTCTTTTACAACTTTATCATTCATTTATTCATGGTAAAATAAATATTATTTCATTTATTAAGAATCATTCATGTCCTTACTTAAATCATTATGTGTCTTCCCATACTAGTAAAAGCTCTTTCTAGTCAATTTTAATGACCTTATAGTAACTCATTGTTTGGCTGTTTCATGATTTACTTAATGTCTCTATTGTATACATTTAGGCTGTTTTCAGTTACAGGTATTAGAAATAATGGCTTGACATACATTTTTGTTCAAAAATATGCCTCAGCATTTTGGGTAATTTGATCAGGATTGATTGCAAGGATTCAAACACAAGTAGTTTTGGGGGGAATTACCAGATCAAGAGCATAAATACATTACTTATTTTAGGCTTTTGCTATACTTTCGAGTTGCTTTCCAGAATATTTCCTTTAGTGATGGTCTAGAGAGAAAAGCATTATAGGCTACCTTCAAATAATTGCTTTGAGTTTTATTTCAGTACCTTACTGTGCTCAGTTTTTCAGTTTAATAATACTAAAGCCAGTGGGTTTTTCTTAGAGTGATGATTTATATATACTAAAGTGATTATTTAATTTTATGTTATATGAGATATTATTTGTAAATAACATTTCAAATTTAGTAATGTAACACTGACTGGAGTCAATATAATCTCTAGAGTAAACTGAGAAACTTATCATTGTCCATTATGACTAGCCTATTCTAGTGTGTGCTCTCTGGAAACCTAAATATTTCATTTACCAAATTACCCTATTATCTAGATGGTCACTTTACCAGAAGTAAACTTGAGAAAAGTAATGTAATCAGTGAGAAATACTGACATTGAATATCATCAAATGGTGTTCCTGACATATTTCTAAGAATATCTATGTTTACTTTGAGAAAATAATTATAAGCAATAAAATTGAATAGATTTTTTTGCAACTATTATTTAAAATTATTTAATTTGAGAGATATTTATGCAGTGCCTACTGTTCAGAAGATGTTTCTGATTCAAGGGAAAATTACTCTTTTTTTTTTTTTGTCTTTTTTTCCGTGTCCGGCAACGGATCGCAACCCTCAGTGTTGCCCCCGTACCGGACCGGGGCCCC
>NW_007726457.1:34638-40787 GCF_000696425.1 Galeopterus variegatus
GCAACGGGATCGCAAGCCTCGGCGTTGCTCCCGCGCCTCGCTCAGCCAGTGAGCGGGAGCCGGTCTGTATGTGGGATCCGAACCCTCGGACGGGAGCACCGCCGCGCTTCCCAAGTGGTGCACCATCCAGTGCGCCACCGGGCCGGCCCGGGAAAATTACTCTTATGTGTGTATTTTTCTTATTTCCTATTATGATAAGTAAGAATGTTCTTATTCTGAGCATAAAAGTTTTTATTGAAATAAATTTGCTTACCTTTAACTCTTCTTGTCATTAAAAAGAATAAATTATGTAAAATTTAAAGTAAAATATAATAAGATATAAAATTAAGAAAGGATAGGGAGATTTCTTCTAAACAACTTTAATGTTCATTATTAATATCCTTACTACAGCTTACCACCTCCTTTGGTGAAAGAAAATTCCATTGGACATTTATACAGATTGAGATTATGAAGTCAGCATTCTTGTTTTTCCTTGACAGCATAAGAACTCCATGGGGGGGTAATAATGAGGAAATCATAAGTTGAGAAAAATACCTATTTCCTAGACTCAATGTTACAAGAGGCCAAGAGAAATGATAGTTTTCCAGGCCAATATCCTAGCTGACTTGGAGTCTTCCAATATATATTTTTTTCTATTAATATTTATAGTAAACCTCTTCTGCTTGGAACTCGGCTGTTTTACAATTTCATCTAACTAGAACCCAAGTGAGAATCAGGAAGTAAATATAATTGAATTGTGGTTAGGCATAGTAGAGTAATGTTCCCACTGAAAAGATGAATTCAGATATGATTTGTTTGTCATTGGATCCCATGCTACAGTTCTTATCTTCTTGGTGGGTGAGTGATGTGTGGAGGTTATGAGTATGGAGGGTGGAAAAAATGGTAGGCAACCTTATTTTGAGAATAGGTGAGATGGAGGGCTGGTACTCGGGACTCCAGTATTTCTCTGGCTGCTAATATTATGGCCCAGGATCATAACCACAGGCAGCTGTGATATTGGTCTTCCACTATTATTTGTCACTGAGTTTGCTGTTGTTTTTGACAAGCTCATGGGCATGGTACTTTTTGATACTTTTCTCCAAATTAAGTTGTTTCCCTCCAGCAGCCAAGCTGCTGGTTTTCATGACTTGCCAGCCCTGGTAGAACTACTGTCTTGGTTATATTTAGGTTGGTATATCTTTTCCTTCAGAACCTTCCTGTTTTATAAATTATTTGAAATCAAATTTTTAGAGTCATGTAATGTAGGTGATCCTATGGAATAATGAATGTTTTTGTCAGTGTTCTCTAGAGAAACAGAACAAATTGAGTTTGAAATCAAATTTTTAGAGTCATGTAATGTAGGTGATCCTATGGAATAATGAATGTTTTTGGTGTTCTCTAGAGAAACAGAACCAATTGAGTGTGTGTATGTGTGTGTGTGTCTGTGTCTGTATACAGAGGAAGAGAGAAATTGATTTAAGGAATTGGCTTATGTAATTGTGGAGTCTTTCTTTGGGGACCTCAGTCTGTTTTCTCTTAAGCCTTTAGCTGATTGAATGAGGCCCACCCACATTATGGAGGATAATCTGCTTTACTCAAAGTCTACTGATTTAAATGTTTATTTAATCTACAAAGTACTGTCACAGCAACATCCAGTCCAGCATTTGAAGAAATATCTGGGTACTGTGGCCTAGCCAAGTTGATGTATAAAAGTAATCATCACAATGAACTTACCTTTATTCATAATCTTAATCATGTGATGGCATATCTTGATCTGCCATAGACATCAGTTTGAGCTTCCTGAGTGATTTTAGCATTCCCATTAACCATACTTAATAGCAGGTGGCAAGTTTAAGTTTTCAGACTCTTTAAGATCTTGAGGGATATGGTTAAGATGTAGAAGTCAGGTCTGCTGATGAGAAAGAATAGAAGAGTTTGAAATATTTAATTGATGAAATAAACAATCATTGGGGACTTGTAAATGCAAAGCATGATGCCAAGTGCTTTGGACAATGTAGAATATATACACGGTACATTGTCTTCAAGAAGCTTACATTTTAGTTGTTTAAAGAAGACATTCAAATGAAATACTTAATCAAATAAATAAGAGCAGAAAACAATAATGTAGGTAGGTGTATTAGTCCATTTCTATTGCTTATAACGAAATACCTGGAACTGGATGATTTATAAGAAAGCAAAATTTATTGCTTACAGTTTTGGGCATTGGGAAGTCCGAAGTCCAGGGTGAGGTCCTCACCCATCTGGTGAGGGTTTTGGTGGTGGCAACAGTGACCCAGGGGTCTCACATTGCAGAAAATGGTGGAACAGAGAGAGAGAGAGAGCTCCTCATACAGTCTCCTTTTAAAGCCTTCAAGAACCATGTCCATGACCACCATTTTTAATCTATTCACTAGGCATGGTCCTCAGACGTAATCACCTCTTCAAGGCCCCACCTTTCAATTACACAATAGGACTTACCACCCTCAACAGTTACAGTGGGGATTAAGTTTTGGGGGGACATTCAACCCAAGCCAGTAGGACAGTATTGAAAATCACATACCAAGTGTATTTTGTTGTAAGACTTATCTTTTCCAGGTTCTTGATGTAAGCTATCTCAAAATAATCTATTAGTATAAGTAGCAGCAATATGGTATGATCACCAGAGCCAGTTCAAGACAGAAATAGTTGACAGTTTTGCAGTGTATTGATTAAAATTGTTCTAAGGAATGCAGATTTTTCTAGTCAGACTTGTATATATGGACAGTTTTGAATACTAGGTAGGATTAAAAAATAGTAAGTCTACATCCCATGAGGCACAACTGAAAATCAGCATTGTTGACTTAGTATACTTAATTTATAGCACGGAGGTGCACATTGTGTGTATATGGTTATATGTATAATATTAAAGAAATTAGCAGGGTCAACTATCACTCTTGAGTATATTTATAGTTGGTATGATCAGTGTGTCAGTATGTTTTGGATGGATTCTTATTTTTCAGGTAGTTTTGGAGTGGCTAAGTAACTTCTCTGGAAGAAAAATATGTATGTTGAAGGCAGGAGGCATATATATATTTTTTTCTTGCTAGAGCACCTAATTAGATGAGCATTAAAAATGTTTACTGCCTTAACGAGATATACAATGAAATAAGGAAGGGATAACTAAACTTTTAAACAGATTGGTAATCTTTATAATATTTATTTACTCTGTGTAAGAAGGGAAGGTAGAGGTCGAGAGAAAAAAGAATGATTGAAAAAACAAATTTGTACTGTTTGGGAGTATCTATGGAGATTATATTATTGCGTGCTGGTTAACTTCAGGCACCAATTCTATTCTGCATTCCATTATTGTTTGTTAGAATGAAGGACAAAAATAGTTCTTTTCCTCTGCATTTCTATAAAAGGATTGGTTTCACGGCAAAGATTGTGGTGCCAGATATAGATACAGTGTTTTTAAAGATCTGGTGTGACTTTTGGGAAAAATTCTTATTTTAAAATGAGCTGAACTATTAAAATATAGAAGAATTTCATTAGGTTTCTTAACAGAGGGACTGTTAGAGGCTATTAGTATTTTATTTCTTTCCAAAGGTGATCTTGTAAATTCACTTTGCACTGAGTTTAATGATCTAGACACAAGATAGCCTTATTATTATTTACCTTCCTTAAAATCTATGGTAATACACACATCTTAACTGATGGAGGCATACAGAGCATTATGTGAACTAGGCCTGTACATTTGCCTTTTACCATGTGGATTTTCTAAACTTTGCTTGATTCTTGGCTCATTGCTTAATTTTCTTAGGATTTAATTTAATTTAGAAGGATTTGAAAACTGTGACACATTTATCTGATTCTAGAAATTAGTACAATTGGAATTTTCTTATTTTAAATTAAAAACCCTCTGGAGAATTGCATCCCTCTGATATGGTACCTCAGGAGTGCAGCTCCCATGTTCTAGGCTCTGTGTTTGAGATTGGAGAATATGTAAATTAAAAGACACTTTTTAAGCTGCTGCCTAGGAACTAGCTGTCTCGTGGAAGAAGTATGTAAGGAAACCTCTTATTTCACTTGATTTGTGCCATTTTATGCAAAGACATTTTTAAGTAATTTTATTCATTTAAATAAATAAAAAATGGAACCTAAATTTATTATCATTTGTTTTGGATAGGAACCTGGTTTAAGTAAAAAGAAGGAATTTTCCTTAGTTTGTATTACTGAAAAGTTCAGGAATCTATTATCTCAATAACTTTCTGCTCTGCCTTCTTCATGTTGACTTCATCCTCAGGCTCTGTTGTAGAGCCAAGATAGAGACCAGCCAACTGCAGGCATTACTGAAAAGTTCAGGAATCTATTATCTCAATAACTTTCTGCTCTGCCTTCTTCATGTTGGCTTCATCCTCAGGCTCTGTTGTAGAGCCAAGATAGAGACCAGCCAACTGCAGGAATATATCCTCTCAGATGCAAATGTAGGTCAAAAAAGAATCTGTCTTCCAGAGTCTGAAAATGAGTTCTGGGCCTGACTCTCACTGGCCTTAGTTGGATCCTGTATTTGTCTCTGACCAAATGGTCAAGAGGATGGGATTCTACAATTGTTTTAGGCCTAAGTCATTTACCCATCCTTGGAGTTGGGATTGGTAGCAACCCCACCCAAACCACATGGATTGAGAGTGGGGGAGTAGTGCATCACCAGAGGAAACTCAGATTCCTGTTAGCGAAAAATGGGTAAATGTAGCCTATGGCAAAAATGAAAAATTTTCTAAGTCATTGTGCCTGTGACTTTCTATTTAGGCTGGTACGTCTTTTTTAGAAACCAAACTAGTAATTTCTATTGCAGTGGCATGTCCATTAGGTACATTTAGCTGATGGTAATAGAAACTTAAAGTAACAGTGACTAAAACATGGTGGAGCTTATTTTCCCTGGAGGTAGGAAGTCCAAGACTGATGTAGCATTTCCAAGACAAAACCAATGCTATTTTAGATTGATGCAGCTTCTGCAATCACATTTGCATTCCAGATTGGAAGGAAGAAAAGCAAATAAATGGGTGCCCACTTGTTGTCTACTTCCCTTTCAAGGTGTTTTGTAGGAACATCCTGCTCAACAACTTCCACTTATATGTCGTTGACTAGAATATCTAAGTCACATGGCCACATAATACCTGTAAGGAAGTCTGGGAAATGTAGCTATGTAGGTACCACCTAATACAAACCCAGTAGGTGTTTTACTAGTAAGGAAGAACTAGTGAATGGCTATTGGGAAGGTAGCCAGTATTCTTTACTACATGTTAATTATTAACTGATATGGATGGTACAGAGGACTTATTTAACAACCCGATGAATTTTATACATTCAAGATTTAAAACTCATAAAAGTAGATGGAAATATAAATATTAAAACTAATATATACCCTAAAATTGGTAATAGAGTTGTGCATTGAATGAGTATCAAATAACGAGGTCTAAGTAAAAGTTGAAAATGATTCAGATGTATTTATGTCTTAGATGTTTGTCTACAGAGTGTTGCCCTTTACTAAGACAGGGAACATAAGAGGGATTTGAGGTTTTCAGGGGAAGTTAAAGAGTTAAGTTTTGGATATTTAGAACTATAAATGCTGGCATCAAATGACACGGGTGATGTCATTTGTTTATTAGCTAAGCAGCTGCATATTTTGATATCTGTGTATTTTCTGGTAAAGAATAAAGAACTGGCTATTTTAGAAATTCTTCGATTCCCTAACTCTCTTTCATATTGTGATCCAGGTTACTGAAATCTGGGGAGAGTTGGGTGTGTCTGAAGGAGTCTCAGTTTCACCTCCATACCTTAGAATAAGAGAGGTCTTTGTGTAGTCAATCATAGGTTGGGTGTTTTGAGGATATGAGTTTAGCTGTCTTAAACTTGGTATGGTTCTTTGGTGGTAAGCAAATGGGATGAGGTAAATGTTGATTAACCTGAGTGAGATATATAGAAATTAACTGACAACATCACATGTTATTCCTAGGAAGCAAGGGAGACTTTTTTTTAAGGCTACTGGAGAGCTGTTTAGAACTGCAATTTTGTATTCTAGACGTGTCCCCAAAGGGGCTTTTGACTCTACTTATGTTGCTTTGCCTCGCATGGATTTGTCACCACTATTCCCCTGGGTGACAGAGCCACCAAAGATTACTCAAAGCCCATCT
>NW_007726457.1:41694-42501 GCF_000696425.1 Galeopterus variegatus
AAAATTTCCTGTCCTTTGCAAGGTTAATATTTGAAACTGCAAGGCTTTGGAAAACCAGGCCTTGTGAAGTACTTTTGCTTTATGAATCCTCTACATACTTAAGTATTTGATGGATGCATTATGAAATAACTTTGTCTTCTGTCACTTTAATAACTGAATAATAGCTGTTACTTGCTTTGAACTTTATTCTGTTCACCATTTATTGAGTGAGCTTTTTGTCTTTTTCATTATCCTAGTTACTGGAAATACAAATATTAAGGGGAAAAAGCCTTCAAGATTTGCTGTGTTATCATTCCTTATCAATCCTTTCTTTTTCATGTCACACTAGGCTAAATTCTAAAGACAAGACACTTAACAGAGCTTAGTGGACATTTTGTATAGTGGTGCAATTTAACTAAAATCATTGAACAAAAATACTAAGCAAGTTAAGGCCAATTTGAGAAATAAATAAGTTGTACATTAGTGGGAGCTAGTGTTGCTTAACGTCAACATTAATTCTGTTACCCAATGAATACATAGTTGTACTTATTTTTATATAAAATCATACTTGGCTCCTATCACATTTTTAGAAGTGATTGCTCAAATAGTTCTTTCAGTACTGGAATACGCTACAGATTTAGCTTTGGGGAATATACCCAGCCTAAGAAATGGAGACAAAAGTTACTATGCTCAGGAAGTAAGTAGCTTCTCTAAAAACCCATTTAATTTATGCACAATGAGTGGTGTCAATGTATTATTGTTATGAAAATTGTTTGGGTGATGTCATTTGTTCACCAGTCATGCAGCTGTGCATTTTGAGATCTATTG
>NW_007726457.1:43522-71903 GCF_000696425.1 Galeopterus variegatus
GACTGACCAAGAAAAAAGGAGGGAAGATTGGAATTACTAAAAATCAGAAATAAAGCAGGGGCATTATTACACTGTCATTATGTTGTTTTTGTGGTGGTAAGATTTAGTCTCTTGCTCATTTGCATTTTTGTTTTACAGTGGGTTTTGTTCTTGCTTGTGTATTCATGGTAGTGATTATCATTTTTTGGATTCCAGATGCAGGACTGAGGATTTCTTGTAGGGCTATTCTTGTGGTGGTGAACTCCACAGTTTTTGTTTGTCTGGAAAATACATGATTTTTCCCTTCATTTATGAAGGATAACCTTGCTAGGTATAGTATTCATGGCTGGCAGGGTTTTTTTTTTTTAGTATTTTGAATATGTCTTCCCATTTTCTTCTGGCTTGTAGGGTTTCTTTTGAGAAGTTTTCTATTAGTCTGATAGAGGTGCCCTTATACGACTTGACACTTTTGTTTTGCTTCTTTTAAGATTCTCTCTTTGTCTTTGAGCCTTGCCAGTTTGACTATAAAGTATCTCGGAAAGTATTTTTTTGGGTTGAATCTGTTTGGGGATCTTTGAGCCTCCTGGATCTGAAGGTCCATGTCTCTCTCTATGCCTGTGAAGTATTCCTTTATTATGTCTTTGAATAGGTTTTCAATGCCTTTTCCTTTTTCTGCCCCTGCTGGAATACCCATGATTTGAATATTTGTGTGCTTAAGGTGTCTGCTGGCTCTCTTAGATTTTCTTCATTTTTTTAAAATTATTTTTTCCTTTTTTTGGTCCACCTGAGTTGTTTTGAAAAGACTATCTTCAAGATCAGAAATTCTTTCATCTGCTTGTTCTAGCCTGCTGCCTAAGCTCTCAGTTGTGTTTTTTATTTCACTGAGTGAATCTTTCAGTTCCATGAGTTCTACTATATTCTTTTTTAAGGTGTTAATCTCTTTGTAATTTACCTTCTCCATATCCTTTTTTTTCTCATTTCATTATGTTGTGTGAGTCTTCTTGTATCTCAATGAGTTTCCTTAAGGTTGTTGCTTGCAATTCCTTTTCAGTCATTTCAAGGGTTTCTTACTCAGTAGGGTCTGGTATTTGAGAATTGTCTGCTTTTGTGGTGTCATGTTTTCTTGGTTTTCATATTTCTAGTATCCTTACATTGACGTCTGGTCATTGGTAGAGCAGTTGCTTTTTCCAATACTCTGAAGTGGGCTTTGAGGAGAGATGTGTCCTGTTCTTTTTGCAGTACCCGCNTCAGTTGTGTTTTTTATTTCACTGAGTGAATCTTTCAGTTCCATGAGTTCTACTATATTCTTTTTTAAGGTGTTAATCTCTTTGTAATTTACCTTCTCCATATCCTTTTTTTTCTCATTTCATTATGTTGTGTGAGTCTTCTTGTATCTCAATGAGTTTCCTTAAGGTTGTTGCTTGCAATTCCTTTTCAGTCATTTCAAGGGTTTCTTACTCAGTAGGGTCTGGTATTTGAGAATTGTCTGCTTTTGTGGTGTCATGTTTTCTTGGTTTTCATATTTCGAGTATCCTTACATTGACGTCTGGTCATTGGTAGAGCAGTTGCTTCTTCCAATACTCTGAAGTGGGCTTTGAGGAGAGATGTGTCCTGTTCTTTTTGCAGTACCCGCTGGTGAATCTCCTTGTGTCAGTGTAGATGAGTGTCTATTGGGCCACCTGCATGGTATCTGTGGCTACTGCTGTGGTGTCTGCTGCTTTTACAGGAGCTGTTGGTGTGGTGGTGGCTGGGTGGTCCACCCACATGGAAGTGGTGTTTTCATTGTGCTACTTGCCTGATTGTGGTAGACTGGGGGCTTTATAAGAAGAGGAAGAGAGCATGTTAACATGCTTTTGCCCTCTCACCATGTGATGCCCTGCACTGCCTTGGGACTCTGCAGAGTCCTTACCAGGAAGAAAGCCCTCACCAGATGCACTTTCTCACCTTGGATTTCTCATCCTTCATAACTGTGTGAAATTAATTTTATTTCTTTATAAATTACCCAGCTTCAGGTATTTTGTAATTAGCAACATAAAGCTAAGAGAGAGCCTAAATGTTCACATATATAAAATTATAATAAAAGGTACTGGGCATTTGTTGGGTGGACTAAATAAACACAAAGTTATGTGAAAGTGCTTAGCACACTGTAGGTACTGGTTTGTATTGATTCCCTTCTGCTTCCCTTACTCACCATAAAAGCAGCTCTTTTTATGTTATTTAACATTACTTTACATGTTTTCAACTTAGTCCTATTTTTGTTTCCCATTGACCTTTTGTTAGATTATTTTAGTCATCTATGGGTAAGCTAAAAATTCATGAAATTGTTCAATGAACTCATATATTTACTGGGGCATATATTTTGGGGGGTTGTTGGGAGAAACTCTGAATTTCCTGTGTGTTTCCTTCTTTTACATAAAAAGATGTTTTGTCTTCATCTTGTCATCAAAAATATCAACAATGTTAACTTCGTTGGTTGACATTTTAGACTTTAGGGCTGGAAAGTATTAATTCCTTCCTTTTGCATCCTAAGAATTTAGTCATATATCTGCTATGTGGTAAAGTAAAGGATAGAAATTCTACTTGACATGCTGTTCAATGCTCTTTTTACCATATTATACTTTCATCTTAATGAAATGAAATTATTTTCACCTAAATTAAATACAAAACTTGATGGTTTTAATTATCAACATGATAATGTTGACACAAACTTTTATCACATATATTTTACTTTTTTGAATAGGCAATAAATGCACAGAGTACTAAAAAGAATACATACATTCTTTCCCCCCTTATAGCCATTCCCCCTAGCCACAGCAGGCCACCACTGCTCTGTGCATATATTCCATATATTCTTCTGTTGGTTTACCCAAGTGGTGGTATAATATATAAAGTTTTATGTATTTTGCTTTTTTCACTTAAAAATATGAAAGTAATGGATTATATATGATATATATTTGCTTCTCAGGTCTCCACAATCATCTGTCCTTACTCCCAGATGTCATTAATTAGTTGATTTACTCACTCATTGTCTTAGTCCGTATGTGCTGCTATAACAAAATTCCATAGATTTGGTAATTTATAAATGATTGAAACTTATTTCTCATAGTTCTGAAGGCTGGGAAGTCCAACATAAAGGATCTAAAGTCCAGTAAGGGCTGCATTCTCTGTTTCTAAGATGGCACCTTGTTGATGTTCTGGACGGGAGAACGCTGAGTCCTCACATAGCAGAAGGGATGGAAAGGCACAAGGGCCAAATGCCATTCAAAGCCTCTTTTTAAGGGCTTTAATCCAATTTACTAGGGAGGAGATCTAATGATCGTATAACTTCCTAAAGACCCCACCTCTTAATACTATTGCATTGGGGATTAAATTTCAACAGGAATTTTGGAGAGGACACAAACATTCAAACAATAGCACTGATTAACATGTGCTCATTGAACACTGTGCCAGGGACTATTCTAGGCTCTGGGAATGGAGGAGTGAGCAAGATAGAAGAAAACCACCTTCTTCAGGAAGCTTACTTTCTTGGCTAGTGGTTATGATAGGGGTACAGATAAAGATCTCTATGACAGACCAGAAGAGGGAGAAATGAATTTCTTCGACATGATTAGAGGAAGCTTGGAGGAAACAGTGGCAATTTATCTAATTATAGGTGATTGGTAAAACCTCAACAGGAATAACTGGGAAGAAAGCATAAAGAATATAGCACAAAATTATTGGAATGATTTTGATTTTGTTTCAATCTTGTATATCTGTTGGCACTTGGAAGTTGTATGTTCAAGGTTACTATCTGTTTGAAATTTTAGAAAATTGGTTTCTTTTGAAAATGAGCTATTTGTTTCTTTTATAAATCAGTCTTTGCTGATCTTCTAATTCTCCTTTTTCAATTTGTTTAGTTGACCTAGACATGAGGATTTTCACAGATGATTTGTACCAATTATTTGGCTTGTTCTTTTTAAAAACAGTTATAAGTTTTCTTCTTCATTTTACTTTTTTCTTATAATTTTATGTGTGTGTTGTAATTAATCATTATTATTAACTTCAATGTCATATGTGCTTACAGTAGAGGTTCTCAACCTTAGTTGCACCCTGTAATCACTTGAAGACCTTTAACAATGCTGATTGCTGGGCTCCACCTGGTTCTGAGGTGCAGCCTGGGTACCAGGATTTTCAAAGCTCCTTACTGACTTTACTTTGCAGCTAAGCTTGAGAAATCATTGTCTTAAAGTATTTCGGAGGTAACTGAAACATGCCTTCTGCTTTTGGAAGGTAGGTAACTATGGCTCAACTGAGTGATGTGATAAATCCTTCATATAAAATCTCTTGCTTAGCATCAAGTGAAATACTTAGAATTGGGATGGTACAGTGAAGTCCTCAAGTTTGTTAAAAAGCCTTTTCTCCAAACCATAATGGAATTAAGTAAAGCATATGTGTGGAATAATTTTAAGGACTTTAAATTCTCATGCGGATGAGGGAAGGAATAAAAATTCTTACTTTCAACTCTATACAAATCAAGGTTGTTTGGCTCATTATTTAAGTCAGAAATTAAGAAATTTGCTTTTCAGAGCCTAGTATAGTTAGGCAAACATTGTTCTCAAACTCTGTTTGACTTTGTCACCTACTTTTAATATAATGAGTACTGTTACTGTAAAGGGAGCTTTTGTTTACTCCAGTAACAAGATGTTGGACAATAACTTGTAAACTCAAACAGTTACCTCCCTGAGGTATCAGAGAGCCTCTAGAAAGAAATGGAACTGAACTTTATGCTCTTCCTTTCTTTTATTCTGAGGAGTGATCTAGTGCGTTTTCAGCTTGGAATTTGGAGCTGAGAAAAGTTTAGATATGTTTACGGTGATTTCAGTGTTTGGTTTGAAGTACTGTGAATTCCCAGAATACAGCCATATCTTGCAGTAAGTACTGCAGTAGGATTGCAAACTTCTTGTATGTCAATATTGTCATGTTATAATGGTATCTGAAAATAGTGCATCTCAATTAATAGAATATATAATCAGACAGAATTGGGTTCAAAGTCTAGGTTTTCTACTCCTAAACTGTTACCTTGATTTATTTCATTATCTAGTCTTAGTTTCTATATATATGGAAGATGGGGAGCAATAATACTTAAGTTCAGGGTTCGCTAGTGAGACAAAATATTTTAAATGCTTAACACAGCACCTGCCAACAGTTGGTCTGTTAATAAATAGTAGTTCCCTAGTTTAGATATTGAATTATAACACAGAATTATTCTGGTAAAAATAATACATGAGAACAAAGAAAGCTCTAAATTTTCTTTAATAATGAATCTTATTAATAATGAATATGGGGGGTGTTATATATGAGTATGAGTCACATTATATGTAGCTGAATTTCTTATAAACTTTCTGATAATATCCTGATAAAGGTATTGATAGTATGCCTTTGTTTATCATATCTTTGTTTATAGGTTTTTCAGTTTTTCGTTGTGTTTAGATATTTTACAAGTACTCAAAGATTCTTACAATATCAAGGGAGAAATGAGAAAGTTGATAGTGTAGATTGGGCCAATAGTATAGTATAATCAGGGCATAGATACCTAGATATCTACAATGAAAGATACCTACATCACGTATACAATGAAAATATAAGAAAAGTGTACTATAGATCATGTTGAAATGTAGCCAAATTATTAGTTCATTCATTAAAAAATGTTTATTTCATTCCTCTGTGTGCTCAAGTGAGATCATCATAGTAACAGCCTCTCCCGTTTTCTGCCTTTCAAAATTGTTCTTTCTTATTTTTTAAAACACAATTCAAATATGGTCTCCTTTATGAAGCTGTTCCCTCCTACCTTGTTAAAAAGCAATCACTTCTCTCTCTGCATTCTTTCAACATGTGATCTCTACCCTGGCACTTATTTTACTGTCTCACATTAAAAGGAATGCTGCAGTTATGTTTCAGGCATTGGGTTGAAGGTTGTACAGGTTCCTGGTGAAGGGACACTGTGTTTGACATCAGAAGGATCTTCAGTTTAATCGCCAATTTGGCACTTACTTTCTTTATAAAGATAGAAAAAATTATTTTTACTTACCTGTAAGATGGGGATAAAAGCTTCTATCTAACTGGTTTGTTGAAAGATTAAGTGGTATAATATAAATGCCTAAGATAATAAGTGTTCAATACTTGGTAGTGAATATTGTTGTTGTTGATTGTTTGTGTATGGTATGTTATTTATTGTATGTAAATTTGATACATGACTTAATAAAACCTCCTCTAGTAGGATTATGTACTATTTCAGGACAGGGAACCATCACATGGCATTTTGCATTAGGTGTAATAAATTGATTAAGAAATATCTGCTCATTGGACATATTAACTTTTGCTTGTAGTTGACTTAAAAAGGACAGTACTGGCATAGGTTAAAAAAAAAAAGTTCACAAAAGTTGTTTTCTAAATGACTTTGTTTAAAAATCCCTACAGGTGCCTTCTTATCCCGAAACGTCAGTGTCCTGAAATCTGAGAATTCCACCAAGATAATATGATAGGGACTCTCCGTGATTTCGGGCCATATCCTACTTAGACTTATGTGAGACTTCCAGATTTCCTGAGAGCTTAGTACAGCGGCACACAGTGCTTACTAACTGGCATTGGCAATAATGCCATCTCTGCCTCAGGAAGGAGGTAAGCAGATTGGCTTTAACAATGTTACAAAATATGGATGTGTTATAGATCATTGTTGCTCATTTTATAAAAGTATTAAAAATTACTTGGGGACTTTTAAACTACCAGAATTTATAATTTTACCTTGTTTAGAGGGGCATTTGTGATCTCTGGTATGAACTTTTTGTTATTTCAGTGATATTTGGTTGTTTTATAATTCTTTTAAAGTGCTGCAGGGACCCTCTTCCCTGGATCTGAATACAGAATTACCTTTTCAAAGCACAATGAAAAGGAAAGTCAGAAAGAAGAAAAAGAAGGGAACCATTACAGCAAATGTTGCCGGGACAAAGTTTGAAATTGGTAGGTCTCCTCAGAATCATGGGGTTTTTATAATTGTTGAAAAAAACTGGTTTGGTGTTGAAAATAATTCAGAAATTCAGAGCGATAACTTATCTTTTATGTAGTGAATTTTAAATGCCTTCTGTAATATTGCTGACATGTTAGAGGGATTCTGTTCTATGCAGTGGAGGATGATAGTTTGAAAAAGATGCCAATAGATTTCTAAGATTTCAGTTCAAACAAAAATAAGATTAAATAGCTTAGCTGAAAAAAAGTACGACATTGGTATTTTTCTTTGAAGTTCAACTTTGTCAACTGTATGAGCTTTGAATTTCATAATAAAAGAAATTTATATATGACTGACCTTACAAATTTGGTTTCGTGAATGTAAAGAAAGAATGGGTCTTTTCCACTATTTTTACATAACATAACCTAATGTCCCCAGCGTCACCAGTCTGTGTGTACATGAATATCTAAATTTAAATAGCTCATTATACTCCCTCCATGACTGCCAGGAGTTCCATTTCTCTCATTAAGGTCTTCCCATTTATTTCTAAGAAACCCCAGACATCATCTCTCCTGAGCTGCTGTTCTGACTTTGTCCTTGTTTTTGCCTGTGAGCCAGTTAAGAGTCAGCCTGACTGTGTTGCTATTGCCCTTGCCCTCTATAAGTTCTAGGTGGCACAGCCACTGCTGAACTCTCAGGTGTCAAAGCTGCTTCGTGGTCTGTGACAGATAGGAGAGGAATGGCCCTTTTTCCAATTTTTGTGTTTGTACATTGCCACCTGGGACTTCAGTGCAACCCCAAGTTTCATCAATGCACTCATGGGAAACAGCAACTTCAACTCAACAATCCTCTCCTCTGCCCCATCCACCCCCAATCACTGTCTTCTTCTTCTATGCCTGTATTCCAAGCACTATTACATAAAAGTCTTTTTTTTTCCCTCGGCCAAAAAAATTCAAGAGTCTCTAGGACTTGAGACCAACAGGTGTCTGGTTATAAGTTTTGTACTTGAGCTAAGTTATTCAGACAATCAATACCAGTTCTCCTCATATCCCTCGGCCAAAAAAATTCAAGAGTCTCTAGGACTTGAGACCAACAGGTGCCTGGTTATAAGTTTTGTACTTGAGCTAAGTTATTCAGACAATCAATACCAGTTCTCCTCATATATTGAAGCACTGTTGTATAGATACACCATTCGATTAAGACTCAATTCTGTTGGACCCCAAAATTATACTAAATAATTGCTTATTTTTATTCTAAACTTGAAATTTGTTGGAAGAAAAATGTCAATGTTAATTGTGAATTCTAGACCAGAGAGGAACACATAAATAGTTTGTATTAAAAAGGAAGCTTTCTTCTGAGCATAAACTTTTTCAGTAGGATTAGAGGGTCGAGAACACAGGAGAGCCAATATCCAAGTCTCTTCTGTGAATTCTGCTTTATTATTCCATATCCTGAGTACACCTAGATGACTTGGTTTAAAGTGCTAAAGATAATTTGGACTAGGGAGATGGAAAGTATAGGATAGGTCTAATGACCAGGAGCTGTTTTTACCTTTGCCCTTTTGTACTTAGCCCAAAGTCACAAAAAAAAACCATAAAAATACTTTTTTTCTGAGGAGAGGTGTTGTCTCAGCTGTGTGTGTTTTCATTGTTCTATAAATAATCACTAAACCCTTTGGCAGTTTTGTGTACCTGTTAAATCTGAGAGTTTGGAAACTAAAGATTTTGGATACAACCTAAAAATGGTTCTCAGGTACTATTGAGTATAATTCTGTCTTAGATAAAACTGTCATAACTAAAAATAAGGTTATGCTATAATTAATGGATATTTTGGAAATGAAATACTATGAACTAAAATTTTTATATATAGGAAAACGTCCCCATAATGAATATATTTTAGAAATCTTTTAATTCTGGTTTAACTTAACTGTTTACTTGCAGTTCGTTTAGTAATAGATGAAATGGGATTTATGAAAACTCCAGATGAAGATGAAACGAGTAACCTTATATGGTGTGATTCTGCTGTTCAGCAGGACAAGATTGCAGAGCTGCAAAATTACCAGGTGGGAAATTAATCATGACCTATTATTGGTATGAGAAAAGTTATATGAATTCCATCATAATTTTCTTTAGATAGGTTCTTAATCAGTTGACATATTAAATTTCAGTTCTGATTCACCTGAATAGTCTGTTTTGTTGCTATCCAGTTGTATTGACTCTGCATGAAGACTGCATCCTTTTCAAACTTAACTTTTAATTTCTTTCTATCTTTAAGGAAGAATTGATAGAGAAAAACCTCTTTCTAAGATGGTGCTTTGCATAATTATGCTTAAAGACAAGTGATGTGGCATAGATTGCATAGGGAGATCAGGATGTGCAAATACTTAATAATGCCAGCTGTATGTAATCTGGCTTTATTCTTTTACTTTTGGAATGTAACACAAACTTATATTCAGAAGAAAATAGATTACTATAAAGCCAAATACAAGGAATTTTAGACAATTGAAATTTTATATAGCATCTTTTAAAGAGTACAGTAATACAGAATTGACCATATGGAACAAACAAACAAAAAAGTTCATTTTCACCAGTTTTTCTACAATGTTTATGTAAATGATATTGTAAATCTAGAATGCCAAAAATAATTGAATTACCAGTTATTCAGCAATGAAAATTACAACTTTACTGTCTGTGAATACTTCTGATTTCTTTAAAAATTTGCAGTTTTATTCTTTGATTACCATTGATTCTTTAGTTCTACAAATTCATTGGAGGCCATTTAATTTTATATCTTTTACATAGTAATTGTCGGTTTATTAAAACATATAACTCCAGTGGATGAATACAATGGTACTATAGTATAAATGAATAAGTGCATTGAGTTATTGAGAATATTAATATTTACCTTTTTATTTTCCAGAGGATCAACCATTTTCCAGGAATGGGGGAGATCTGTAGAAAGGATTTCTTAGCAAGAAATATGACCAAGTAATCTTCATTTTCTTGTAATAGAGAAAACCTGTTCAAAATTGACACTATAAATATTGTACTGCTATCTTTCACAAGGTTACATTGACTTGAAATGATATTTATATAGAAGAGATAGAATTTTACAGCTAGAAAGGTCTAAAAAGTTTTTCTGGTTCTTGTCTTCCATTTTGCATAGGAGGTAACTGAGGGTCAGAGAAATGAATATCTTTCACAGAGTCAAAGAAGTAGTTAATAGCAGAGCTGGGTCAGAATTCCAGTTTCCAGAATCTTAGGACTCTTTTTTACAACAACTTGCTGTCTCTTTAGTAATAGAAGTTTTTATTTTAAATAAGGTTATCTGTATGTGGCATTTGATAGATACTTGTTTATATTCAATTAAACCTTGTAGGAACTAATTTGTTGCATTATATGCTGTGTGTGTGTGTGTGTGTGTGAGTGTGTGTGTGTGTTTTCATTCATATTGGTTACTGAACATCTTGTGTGCCAGGCACTGTACTAGGTGTATGCGTGTACACACATATACATAGACATAGACACATGTGTATGTGCTCGCCAAAGGATACACATATGCATATATTTATCTCTGAAACCAATATTTAGCATAACAATCTACTTTCATGAGAAAAACTGCAAACAGGTACCCAAGTGTTTTGCCAAATGAACTGCAAAATTTAGGTGCAGTTTATAGTTCTGTTGGTTAGAGTTATTTTTTGCCTTTTTTTTTTTCAGTTTAAGAGGGTTGAGCAATAAACTGATACAAGTTTTTTTAAAAGAGGATGCTTTTTTATTTTTAATTTTAATTTTTTCTAACAATTTTATTGAGCTATAAATCACGTACCATACAAGTCACCCATTTAAAGTATACAATTCAGTGGCTTTTAGTATGTTCATAGGTTTGTACAGCCATCACCACTATTAATCTAAGGACATTATTCTCACTCCAGAAAGAAACTCCATACCCTCAGTTGCCAACCTCACCCTCTATTCTTCCTCCCTCCCCTCTCCCAACCCTAGGCAAACATGGATCTATTTCTGTTTCTACAGATTTTCCTATTCTGGACATTTCACATAAATGGAATCATACAACATGTTGTCCTTTGTGACTGGCTTCTGTCAATTAGCATAATTTTTCAAGGTTCATCCATATTGCAGTAACATGTATCAGTACTTCATTTCTTATGTCCAAAAATTATTCCATTGTATAGATATGCCACATTCTGTTTCCATTCATTAGGTGGTGTACGTTTGCATTTTTCCCACTATGGCTATTATGAATAAAGCTGTTGTGAACATTTGTGTTCATGTTTTTGAGTGGAAGTGTGTTTTTTTTTTTTTTTCCTTTTTGTCTTTTTTCGTGACCGGCAACGGATCGCAACCCTCAGTGTCGCGCCTGCACCTCGCTCAGCCAGTGAGCGGCCGGTCTGTATGTGGGATCTGAACCCTCGGCAGGAACTGTAGCAGTGCGCCACTGGGCTGGCCCTGGAAGTGTGTTTTCATTTTTCTTGGCTATATATGCCTAGGACTGTAATTGCTGGGTCATCTGGTAACTCTGACCTTTTGAGGAACTGCTAGACTTTTCCACAGCAGCCGTCTGTACCATTTTACATTCCTACCAGTGGTGTATGAGGGTTCCGATTTCTCCACATCCTCACTAAGACTTGTTATAATCTACCTTTTGATTATAGCCATCCCAGTGGGTGTGAAGTTGTATCTGATTGTGGTTTTGTTTTGCATCTCCCTGATGGCTAATGCAGGCACTTTTTTTTTTTTATTAAAACATAATTGATTATACATATCTATGGGGTTCCACATTGAATGTCAATACCTCTGTGCAATGTGATGCTCAAATCAGGACAATTAGTATATTCAACATTACACAATGTAATCATATTTTGTGGCCCTTTACCAATTTCTCGCTATCATCCCCTTTCCCACCTCTGGTAACCTCAGTTCTGTTCTCTCTTGTTGAAAGTTCAATATATTGTTGTGATTGTTTTATCTTCCTTTCTTTTCATTTATTTATTTGTTTATTTTTCAGCTGTCACTTATGAGTGAGGACACACAATATTTCTCTTTCTGTGCCTGGTTTATTTCACTTATAATTTTCTCTAAGTTCATCCATGTTGCTGTGAATGGTAGAATTTTATTCTTGTTTATGGCAGAGTAGTATTCCATTGAGTGTATATACCACATTTTCCTTATTCAGTCATCTATTTATGGACATTTAGGTTTGTTACAACTCTTGGCTATTATAAGTAGAGCTGCAATAAAAATGGGAGTTCAGATATCCTTTTGACATGAAAGTTTCCATTCCTTTGGGTTTATACCCAGCAATGGGATTGCTGGGTCATATGGCAGTTCTATCTGTAGTTGTTTGAGGAACCTCCATACTGTTTTCCATAATGGCTGCACTAATTTACAGTCCCACCGACAGTGTAGGATGTTCCCCTTTGTCTTCATCCTTGCCAACATGTCTTATTCTCTGTCTTTTTGATAATAGTCAGTCTAACTGGGGTGAGGTGATATCTCAATGTGGTTTTAATTTGTGTTTCCTTGATGCCGAGTGATGTTGAGCATTTTTTCATATGTCTGTTGGCCATGTGTATCTCTTCCTTTGAGAAATGCCTATTTAGCTGTTTTGCCCATTTTTTAATTGGTTTACTTGTTTTTTTACTGTGAAGTTGTTTGAGTTCCTTGTATATTCTGGATATTAATACCTTATTGATGCTTGGTTTGCAAATATTTTTTCCCATTCTGTAGGTTGTCTTTTTACTCTGTTAATTGTTTCTTTGGCTGTGCAGAATCTTAGTTTGATATAATCCCATTTGTTTATTTTTTATTTATTGCTTGTGCTTTTGGGGTCTTATTCATAAAGTCTATGCCCAGTCCTACTTCCTGATGTGTTTCCTCTATGTTTTCTTTTAGTAGTTTTGTGATTTCATGTCTTATATTTAAGTCTTTAATCCATTTTTGCTTAATTTTGTATATGGCAGGAGGTACTGGTCTAGTTTCATTCTTCTGCTTATGGATGGCTAGTTATCCCAGCACCATTTATTGAAGAGGCAGTCTTTTCCCCATTGTATATTCTTGGTGCATTTGTCAAATATCAGTTGGCTGTAAATATGTGGGTTGATTTTTGAGTTCTCTATTCTGTTTCATTGGTCCAAGTGTCTGTTTTTATGCCAATATCATTCTGTTTTGGTTACTATACCTTTGTACTATAATTTGAGGTAGTGTAATGCTGGCTTTATTTTTTTGCTCAGGTTGCTATTTGGGGTCTTTTGTTGCTCCATATGAATGTTAGAAATGTTTTTTTCTATTTCTGTGAAGAATGTCACTGGTATTTTGATGGAGATTACATTGAATCTGTAGATCACTTTGAGTAGCATGGATATTTTAACAATATTGATTCTTCCAATCCAGGAGCATAGAATGTCTTTCCATCTTTTTGTGTCCTATGTAATTTCCTTCAGCAGTGATTTGTAGTTCTCATTGTAGAGATCTTTCACTTCCTTGGCTATATTTATTTCTAGATATTTTATTTTTTTTTTGGTGACTATTGTAAATGGGCTTGCTTTCTTGATTTCTTTTTCTGCTAGTTCATAATTGGAGTATAAAAACACTACTGATTTTTGTGCGTTGATTTTGTATCCTGCAACTTTACTGAAATCATTTATCAGCTCTAAGAGTTTTTTGGTAGAGTCTTTAGGTTTTTCTCTATATATGATCATGTTATCTTCAAACAGGGAGAGTTCGACTTTGTCTTCTCCCATCTGGATGCCCTTTATTTCTTTCTCGTGCCTGCTTGCTCTGGCTAGTATCTCTAATACTATATTAAATAGGAGTGGTGAGAGTGGTTATCCTTGTATTGTTCCTGTTCTTAAGGGAAAGGCTTTCAACTTTTCCCCATGTAGGATGATCTTTGTGATGGGCTTGTCATATATAGCTTTTATTGTGTTGAGATATTTTCCTTCTATACGTAATTTGCTGAGAGTCTTTATCGTGAAACGATGTTGAATTTTGTCAGTTGCTTTTTCTGCAACAATTGAGATAATCATATGGATTTTGTCCTTGATTTTATTGATGTGGTGTATCACATTTATTGACTTGTGTATGTTTAGCCATCCTTGACTCTCTGGGATGAGTCCCAGTTGATGATGGTGTATAATTTTTTTGATGTGTTCCTATATTCTGTTTGCTAATATTTTGCTGAGGATTTTTGCTTCTATGTTAATCAAAGATATTGGCCTTTAGTTTTCTTTTTTATTTGTTTTCTTTTTACTTATCTTTGTCTGGTTTTGATATCAGGTTGATGCTGGCCTCATAGAATGAGTTTGCGAGAATGGCCTCTGTTTCAATTTTTTGGAAATTTGGAAATGATTGGTATTAATTCATCTTTAAAGGTTTCGTAGAATTCAGCAGTAAAGCTGTCTAGTCCTGGGCTTTTCTTTGTTGGGAGACTGCTGATTACTGCTTCAGTGTCATTGCTTGTTATTGGTCTGTTCAGGTTTTTTGTGTCTTCTTGGTTCAATCTTGGTAGTTTGTATGTGTTGAGAAATTTATTTATTTCTCCCAGGTTTTCAAATTGTTGGCCTATAGTTGTTTATAATAGTCTGTAATGATTCTTTGTATTTCTGTGGTATTGGTTGTAATGTCTCCTTTTTCATTTCTGATTTTTGTTATTTGGGTCTTCTCTCCTCTTTTTTTAGTTACCCTAGCTAATTGTTTGCCTATTTTGTTACTCTTCTCAAAATACCAACCTTTTGTTTCATTGATCTTTTGTATCATTTTTTGGGTCTCTATTTCATTTAGTTCTGCTCTGATCTTAATTATTTCTTTCTATGTACTAATTTTGGGATTGAATTGTTCTTGATTTTCTTGTTCTTTGAGGTATGGTGTTATGTTGTTTATTTGAAATCTTTCTATTCTTTTGATGTGAGAATTTATTGCAATAAACTTCCCTCTTAGTACTGCTTTTGCAGTATCTCACAGGTTTTGGTATGATGTATCTTTATTTTAATTAGCTTCAAAAATTTTTTTGATTGCCTGGTTAGTTTCTTCTTCAACTGATAGGTTGTTCAGGGGCATATTATTTAATTTCTTTGTATTTGTATATTTTCCAGAATTTCACTTGTTATTGATTTCTAGTTTTAACCCATCATGGTCAGAGAAGATACTTGAAATGATTTCAGTTTTTAAAAATTCCTTGAGAATTGATTTGTGACCTAACATGTGGTCTATCCTGGAGAATATTCCAAATGCTGATGAGAAGAATGTATATTCTGTAGTTTCCAGATGAAAAATTCTGTAGATGTCTGCCAAGTTCAATTGGTCTCATGTATAGTTTAAGTCCTGTGTTTCTCTGTTGATTTATTGCCTAGATGGTCTGCCCAATGCTAAGAGAAGTGTGTTCAGGTTCTCAATTATTATCATATTGGAGTCTATCTTTTCCTTCAGGTCTAATAGTGTTTGCTTTGTATATCTATGTGCTCTAGCATTGGGTATATAAATATTTGTGTTATGTTTACTTGCTGGATAGATTCCTTTATGATGATATAATGGCCTTCTTTGTCTCTTTTTATGGTTTTTGGTTTAAAGTCTATTTTAATCCAATATAGGAATCACTACTCCTGCTCCTTTTTGGTTTCCGTTTGTGTGGAATATCTTTTTCCATCCCTTTACTTTTAGTCTGCATGTGTCTTTACAAGTGAGGTGAGTCTCTTGTAGACAGCACATAGGTGGGTCTAGTTTTTTAATCCAGTCAATCAGTCTGTGTCTTTTGAGTAGGGAATTTAATCCATTTACATTTACAGTTGTTATTGAAAGGTACTGACTTACTCCTGACATTTAATTGCTTTTATTGTTTTCTTTTGTTCCTTTCTATCCCTTTTATTGTTTGTCTTCAGTGTTCGTTGGTTTTTTGAGGTGGTATGATATAGTTTCTTTCTCATTCTCATTTGCATATCTGCTCTAACAGTGATGTTTATTCTTTCTTGTGTATTCATGGTGGTGGTTATTGTTTTTGGGTTCCAGGTGCAGGACTCCCTTAAGGAGTTCTTATAGAGCTGTCCATGGGATGGTGCACTCCTGCAGCTTTTGTTTGTCTGAGAAATACAGTATTTTTCCTTCATTTTTGAAGGATAACCTTGTCAGATATAATATTCTTGGCTGGAATTTTTTGTCTTTTAGGAATTTCAATATATATCCAATTCTCTTCTGGCCTGTTTCTGCTGAGAAGTCTGCTGTTAGTCTGCTGGGCACTCCCTTACAGTTGACTTGACAATTTTCTCTTGCTGTTTTTAGGATTCTCTCTTTCTTTGACTTTTTACAGTTTGTCTGCAATATATCTTGGTGACAACCTTTTTGGATTGAATCTCTTTGGGATCTTTGAGCCTCTTGGATCTGGAAGTCCATACCTCTACCAATACATGGGAAGTTTTCCACTTGGAATATGTTTTCTGTGCCTTTTCCTTTCTCCTTTCCTTCTGGAACACCTATGATTCAGATGTTTGTTTGCTTAAGTTGGTCTGCTAGCTCCCTTAGATTTTCTTCATTTTTTTTCCTATTTTTTTTTTGTTGGGTTATTTCAAAAAGACTGTCTTCAAGATCAGAAATTTTTCCTTCCACTTGCTCCAGCCTGCTGTTTATGCTCTCAATTGTAGTTTTTTTTTTTTTTGTCCTTTTTGAGACTGGCCGCACTGCGCTCAGCCAGTGAGCACTGTGAGCGCACCGGTCGTCCTATATAGGATCCGAACAGGCGGCGGGAGCGCTGCTGCGCTCCCAGCGCCACACTCTCCTGAGTGCGCCATGGGCTCGGCCCTCAATTGTAGTTTTTATTGAATGAGTCTTTCAGTTCCAGGAGTTCTGCTACGTTCTTTTTTAATGATACTTTTCTTTGTAAATTTCATGTCCTGTATTGATTTTTCTCATTTTATTGTTTTGTCTACTGAATCTTCTTGTATCTCACTGACTTTAAGATTGTTAATTGGAGTACTTTATCAGATATATCAAGGGTTTCCTGTTGTATAGGGTCTAGTATTTGAGAATTATATTGTTCCTTTGGTGTATCATATTTTCTTATTTTTTCATATTTCTTATATCTCTTCATTGATGTCTAGTCGTTGGGTGGTTGCTTCTTCTATTACTCTGGGGTTGTTTTTGAGGAGAGAGACTCCGTCTTATACATTTGTTATATATTTCCCATTGTGAGGGATGTTTTAGTTTTGGCTCTGGATAGACTCAGTAGTTCTGGATAGACTCAGTATTTCCAGGGGATGCCAGCAGCTATGTCTGCAGCTAGGGATGGCTGGGCCTGTGTGTGTGGGGGGAGCCATACAGATGGTTGGGTCAGCTGGGGAGTGGTTAGCATCATCTGGGTTCCCAGGGCTGCATGGGCAGTTGGAAATCTGGAGCCATGCAGGCAGTACAAGGCTGGCGTCATTCAGGTGCCTGGTGCTATACTGGCAACATAGGTCACGCAGTGGCGTGTGTTGTGCAGGATGAACTCCTGTGCAGAGAGAAGGGGCATGGTTCTGGGACTAGACAATGGTACAGGAGACTGTGGTGGTGGTTGGGGCAGGTTGGGGCAGGAACAGGAGGAAGTGCTCATGGCCAAGCAGATTCTTTTCCCAACAAAGGAGAATTCCTCCTGGCTGCTCCCAGTTTGTGAGATGTGGCAGTAGCTGAAACCACATGCCTCTTCTCTATACCACCCTGCTTAGTTTTTGTGCTTCACAAGTTCGTCACTGGGCTCCTCCTGCCATCCCACACTCTCCCACTGATGCTCTCCCCCATTCTTAGCTGTCCTTTCCTTGCTCTGGTCCCTTTCTGTGGCAGGATCATACACTAGGCACTTCTAGTCTGCCATCTTGCCCTTCCTCCAGGACTCATTATTCACAGAGAAAGTTTAGTAAACTTGTATGTATAATTAAAGAAATATTAGTATGCTTCCATTTGGAAGTTTATAATTATGCATGTATTCATTCAACAAATCGTTTTGCATGTCTACTCTCTGTAGTAGAGCCTGCTAACTTTTAAGTAAACAAGATAAATAAGACCTAGTCCCTGCCTAGAACTCACATTTTAGTAAGGAAGAAACACTAATACACACAATACAGTTTGGTTATGCCACATATGTTTCATTAGTCATTTAACACTTATTTATTAAGTAACTGCTCTGTACCAAGCATGGCGCTGGGTTCTAGGCACAACTATGATGTGTGCTGTGAAGTTCTAAACCAGAGTGCAGTAAAGGAGCTCTGACATAGTTAGGGAGTTATGTGAGAGTTTCCCTGAGGAAGTGATGTGGAAACTGAAATATGAAACATGAGTAGGAGTTTACTGGTGAAGATGGTAGGTAAGAGCCATTCAGGCAGAAAAAATATCATGAGCTGAGGTCATGTGGTGGGGAAAAGTGTGAATAGTCAAGATAGTGAAATAATACCATGTGCAGCTGGAGCACAAAGAGATGGATGGGGAATAAGGGACAGATTAGCTGAAAAGTGATGTTCAGAATTATGGTACTTATCTTAAGTACCACAGGGGAGGTTGGGGGTGAGGAGACTGTAGCTGGTGATAATATGACCAGATTGGCACTTTGAAAAGATCATTCTAGCTGCTTTGGAGAAAATAGAAGTCTCAAAGAAGGAAAAAAAATAATCCAAAAAACAAAAAACAAAGTATATGTCTATATGGATGAGAGAGGTAACTGGTAAAGGTAGACCTGTTGTCAGGCTGTTGCAAATATGCAATTTTTCATTCTTTAGAGTCCTTGGAATTCTCCTTAAAGAAAAAAGGTTTTTATTTATTTATTTATTTATTTATTTTTTTGTCTTTTTTCGTGTCCGGCAACGGATCGCAACCCTCAGTGTCGCGCCCGTACCGGACCGGGACCGGCAACGGGATCGCAACCCTCAGCGTCGCTCCCGCACCTCGCTCAGCCAGTGAGCGGGAACCGGTCTGTATGTGGGATCCGAACCCTCGGCGGGAGCGCGCACTCGCAAGCGGCGCACTGTAGCAGTGCACCACCGGGCCGGCCCATTTTTTATTTTTTAAAAGATGACCGGTAAGGGGATCTTAACCCTTGACTTGGTGTTGTCAGCACCACGTTCACCCAGTGAGCAAACCGGCCATCCCTATGTGGGATCTGAACCCGTGGCCTTGGTGTTATCAGCACCGCACTCTCCCGAGTGAGCCATGGGCCGGCCCAAGAAAAAAGTTTTTGATTAGATTAAAAGTCATGGCATATCTATAGAGTTAACTTACTTATTTGATATCATTTAGTAATTTCATAACAGAGTGAGAGCAGAAATTATCCCAGATTCTCAAATTCCTGACTAAAACTGCATGTCTCTTTTGACTTGTGCTAGATTACCTAAATGGAATAAGTTGTTTCACTTGAATATATGTATGCTTGGATTTTTTTTCCAAATATGTATTTTAAAGAATGGTACCATTCATAAATACCAAATGGTTAGTTTTAAAATATATTGTTCTAATTAAAGCTTAACTTGATCTAATTTTATATCACTGTTAAATATATAATAAATACATTTAAAGATGTTAGAAACAAAAACAAGGATATTGGCACTGTTAGTGTGCTTTCTTTAGGTTTTTTTTTTTTGTGTTTGCATATGTAATTTTCAAACCAGTCAATATTAGCCTGTTTTGTACTGAGATTGTTTAGCTTGTTGGCTTAATCTGGATTTGACAGATGGAGTTGGTAATTATTTCCCTTCTCATAATAGTAACATAACTTTTTTACAGGATTCTCCTGAAAGTGCACTTGAAATATGGTAACTGTATGAACCTCTAGTTGTGAAAGCCAAGTGGTTGATGTATTCCACAGCCTAGTCTTAGAATTTAGGCCCTACTTCTGTGCATACTCTATACTGTGGTTCCATTTTAGTTCTTATCTATCTCACTTGGGGACATTATCTGCTCATCTATAAAAGAGTTTCATAAGTTTAGAAAAAGGTCTTCTTTTGAAACAATCAGATTTTCTTTAATAGATATTTAAATATCTTTCTAATGCTTTCTTCATTTTTATTGAGAATTGATAAGTACAAAAGGGTTAACATTTGGGATTAATCAAAAGTAAATATTTTATAACTAATAGTATCCTTAAATTATGAGTCAGATAGGCAGCCTAATTTGTAGCAAATACAAAAATATCAGGATGTACATTGTAGCTTTAAAACCATGCATATATAGTTCATGTAACAAAATATCTGTTGACTCAGGCTTTCACATGGTTTTCTCAGAAAAGTAGTTAAACTCTAAAAAACAGTGTTATAAAAGGCAATCAAAAACTGTTCCATATGGGTGACCCAGAGGACTCAAAATATCATCTTTAAAGATGCAATTTAAATGGCACTTGGCCGTAAACCATTCCTTACCCTCTGCCCTCTTCTCTGAGACAGAGTTAATGACATGCTACCTTGCTTTATATGTCTTTAAGGTACCTATCACATTGTTTTGTAATTAATAGCCTGTCTGTAAATTCCTTGGGGGCAGCCCCTGTACTAATTTATATTAATATCTCCAGTGCCTAGCACATAGTGTATACTCAAATAAATGTTTGGTGTACTAATAATATGTAAATCAGTACATATTAGGGCAGAGATTTTTGTCTTTTTTTCACCTGATGTATCCTAGTGTCTAGAATAGTGTCTAGCACACAGTAGATGCTTAATAGACATTTGTTGCACAACTCAATCAATGAATGAATAAATGAAGGAATGGAGGGAATTTAAAACTTTGTGGTAAAGATCACTAGCATAGAGAAAGAAAATTTATAGATGTTTGAACAGAAATTGTTTTTCATATTGTCTCTAATTTACAGAATGATCAGGTCTCGGCCTCTGGATTATACCTTTGTTCCTCGAACATGGATCTTTCCTGCTGAATATTCTCAATTCCAGAACTATGTGAAAGAATTGAAGAAAAAACGGAAACAGAAAACTTTTATAGTAAAACCAGCTAATGGTGCAATGGGTCATGGGTAGGTTTATTTTTACCTGAATATATAAAACTAAAAAAAAATTGGGGGAAAATAATAAATGTGTGTAATTAATCAGAGTTGAATACCAGTATGAAAAAACAATAAAATAGGTTTCTAACTATTGCTTGTTTGGAACCAGATACTTAACGGGCCTTATTCTTTTAACCTATCCCCTAGGCTTCAGTAATTCATTTTAAAAATTAAATCAGCAAGGTGTGAGATCTAATTGGATATAACAAAATAGAGGGAAGAAAAGCTATTTTCTAATTTTTTCTTGAACATAAAACTCACATTTATAATAATGTGAATAGGCTTAGAGAGTAAAATCAGTTGCTACAGTAGAGCTAAATTGAGTTGGAGAAAGAAATGGAAAGTGAGTTACTCTTTTGAAGAGATATCTTCAAGCAAAACATGTGTCATCTTTGCCTTGTAAATAAGTTTTTCTTCTGTATGTAGCCATGGTAATTGGATTGAAAATGAGTAGAACACATTTTAAGCTAAAGTGCCAAGAACTAGACATGTTAGCTGAAAATAGAATGTGCAACTTAATATTCCTGTTTCCTTTTGCTTACTTAGGTTCAGCTAGTGTTCTCCAATGTACTTTTCAAAGAAAATGTGACTGATGCTGCTTTTAATAAAATATACTTTAGTTACTTTAATTTTTTTGATTTAAAATGCTATGGGAAAAAAAGATTTGGAAATGTAGCTATCAGGTAAATTACTGTTCACAAATTTTTCATTTAAATTTTAATCATAATGTAATAATTGGATCGCATTATTTAAACGTGTGGTTTGGTTATTTTAAAATAAAGAAGTAGTGATAGTGAGAATCGTATATCAATTGCTTAATGTTAAGTTGGCCCCCTATATTATTAGTATTGAAGGATCTCCTTAAACACTTCGAACAAAACAAAACAAACAACAACAAAAAACCTCCAATCTTTGCATAAGGATTGTGATATTTGTTGCAGCATGCCTTCAACATTCAGGCAGTTTACAACTCTGACTTAGCCTTCTCTTCCTGCTTGTACAGAGTCTGGTGGTTTGCTCGAGGTTAGAGCTTAGGGTCTTTTTAGGTCTTTCCTAAGCATGTGTCTGGGCCTAGGCATGCACATGGCCTTCTAGGTCCTAGGAATATATCACAGCTTTTCAAAGTCCCAAAGATTCCCATCACTACTGACTAATTTTCTCTTGAGTATATTTATACCTTTTTAAACATCTTGCCTTCATATTAAATGATTATTTTCCTTTTTCTTTTTAAACTTAGGATTTCTTTGATAAGAAATGGTGACAAACTTCCATCTCAGGATCATCTGATTGTTCAAGAATACATTGAAAAGCCTTTCCTAATGGAAGGTTACAAGTTTGATTTACGAATTTATATTCTGGTAACATCGTGTGATCCACTAAAAATATTTCTTTATCACGATGGACTTGTGAGAATGGGAACAGAGAAGTACATTCCACCTAATGAATCCAATTTGGTAAGTGATGCCAGACAGAATTTATGTTTTCATTCATTTGTTCAACATGTACTTTTTAAAGCACCCATTATGTATAAAGATTGTATGAATTGAAGTTCTTCCTCTCAGGTTTTTATGGTCTAAAAGAATTGTATGCATAAATAAGACTGCCCGTAACTTACAGGCAGCTTTGTGAAAATTAGAAAAAAAGGTGTCTGCCCTAGTCATGCTAATTATGAAGAGATACCCCCTCTGAGTGCTGTGAGCACAAGACTGGATTTCAAAGCACACATTTGTATGCAGTGGCCCTGTATAGAAATGACTATAATAAAAATAATATTCCACTGAAAAGTACAGATAAAGTGTTGTGTTGCTGAGTGCAGGGACAGTTTGTGTTCAGCTCATCATAGAAGAGGTGGCATTTGAGCAGTTTTTCTATAAAATGTAGGATTTGAACATGTGAAATTTGGGAGAAAGTATATAAAACAAAAAAACCCAGAAGTTATCAGACAGCAGAGTTATTAATTTTTGTTGAAACAAAAGAGAAGTAAGATTGTAAATTTGCATTGATCAAATGTGTCAGTGGACATTTAGGTTGGTTACATACCGTGGCTATTTTAAGTAGACCTGCAATAAACAGGGAATGCAGGTATTCCTTCAACATGATTTCCATTCCTTTGGGTATATACCCAGAAGTGGGAATGCTGGAGCGTATGGCAGTTCTATATGTAGTTGTTTGAGGAACCTCCATACTGTTTTCCATAATGGCTGTACTAATTTACAGTCCTACCAACAGTGTATGAGGGTTCCTTTTTCTCCATATCCTCACCAGCGTTTGTTATTCCCTCTTTGATAATAGCCAGTCTAACTGCGGTGAGATGATATCTCAGTGTGGTTTTTATTTGCATTTCCCCAATGTTGAGCATTTTTCATGTGTCTGTTGACCTTTTGTATATTTTCATATGAGAAATGTCTATTCAGCTCCTTTGCCCAGTTTTTAATTGGATTACTTGCTTTCTTACTGTTGAGTTGTTTGAGTTCTTTGTATATTCTGGATATTAATCCCTTGTGAGATGCATAGTTTGCATATATTTTCTCCCATTGTGTAACCTAAATGTCCATTGATAGATGACTGGATAAGGAATATGTGGTATATATACTTAATGGAATACTACTCCATCATAAAAAAAGAATAAAATTCTGCCATTCGCAGTAACTGGATAAACTTAGAGAAATAAATGTTAAGTGAAATAAGCCAGGCACAAAAGGAGAAATACCACATTTCCTCACACATAAGTGGGTGCTAAAATAGAGAAAGAAAGAATCGCAATAATAAATTAAACTTTCAATCCCCACCCCCACCCCAAAACAGAACTGTGGTTATTAGAGGTGGGAAAGGGAGAGGGGGATGGGGGTTAGCGAGAAACTGGTTAAGGGTCACAAAGATCGATTATGTTTTGTAAACATGAGTATACTAATTATCCTGATTGATCACCACATATTGTACACATGTATTAATGTTCAATATTGTACCCCACAAAAGTATATAATCAATTACCTTTCAGTAAAAAACCTGTCAAAAAATGTGAAGTTGAGGGCCGGCCCGGTGGCGCACTTCTACAGTGCGCCGCTTGAGAGCGCGGCGGCCCTCCCGCCGAGGGTTCAGATCCCACATACAGACTGGCCGCTCACCGGCCGGGCGAGGGGCGGGTGCGACACCGAGGGTTGCGATCCCGTTGCCGGTCCCGGTCCGGGCGCGACACTGAGGGTTGCGATCCATTGCCGGTCACGAAAAAAGACAAAAAAGGAAAAAAAAAATGTGAAGTTGAGACATAAATTAGCAGTTTCAATGTGCATTTTACAATCCATTAAATCTAGCTTTTTGTAGATACTTTTCCATTAATATTTCCTTTGTGCAGCCATAACATATTCATGAAAGTCATAACTGAAATTCATCATGAAAATTATAAACTGTAATTTATAGTTTATAAAAGTCAAATTCTAATTTATTATACATACTTAAAAATTTAGTTAACCTCTAATCATATATTTGGATCTAATAATTATCATAAAAATTACAATTATCGTTTCCCAGTCTGTCAAAGTCCTAATTATTGTTCTCCCCCAATATTATGCACACAACTCCATTAAGAGTGGTCATATCTTCAGAATTAAATAATGGCTGATCATAAACGTTGCGATGTTCAATAAACTGAAAAATGTTGTAAACCTAACAAAGGAAGAATAAAGGAACTGTCAAACTTTTCATAGGAAAGGAAGTTAAAAGAAAGAAGCATTTCATTAAAGGTCATAAGGTGTGGATAATAGATCCATTCACGAAGTAATGTTTGAATTATACTGCACTCTAGGCATTGTGCTGGTTTTGGAAAAACAGTGACCAAGACAGATACAGTGCTTAATCTCAAAGAAGCAACAGTCTAGTGGGGAGGCAGAAAATAAAATAAGCAATTACAGTACCTGATGGTAAGTATGATGGTCTGAGATGCTAAGGGTGCTACGGCATCGCATAGCAGGAGCACCTAACCCAGTTGGAGATAAAGGTTGGAGAGGGAATTTGTTCACAAACTGAAATCTGATTAATGAAGAGTTCCCCAGGTTGGAGGTGAGGTGTGGTGGCATGGAGCTCCAGGCAGAAGAATGGCTCAGAGGTAAGAGAGAGTATGGTATGTCTGGAGAAAGCTGGCAAGTTCAGTTTAGCTTTAAAGTACAGACTAAGAAGGAACAGCTGTTCAGAGATGAGGAGGGAAAGTCCTAGAAGCCAGAGCTTTTAAGACATTGTAGGTCATGTCTAGGATTTTGGAATTTAACTTAAGATGAAAGAAAGCATTGAAAAGTTTTTTAGAAAAGAAAGAAATAATGAGATTTGTGTTTTAAAAAGGCCACCTGATCTGTAATGTGCCCCATGTGAGATGGGGGTAGAGATGGATGGGAAAGACTAGAGAAAGGGAGACAAGAAACTGTATTCTAGTTTGACCACATATGAGAGGAAAGAAGACTTAAATTGAAATAATAGCAGTGAGGCTGGACTAAGAAAAAAACATTGATGTAATATGGCGACAGGTTGGACTTGTGTAATAAGGGAAAGGAGAGGGAAATCAAGTATAAAACTCAGATTTTTGGTGTGGGCAGTAGAGTGGATGGCATGTTTCTTGCTGTGATAAGGAAATACAGAAGGTATTAAGGTTTTGTGGAAAGCTAATGTGTTTGGTTTAAATGCTTGTGCTACCTCCAAATGGATCTCTTCTATAGGCATTTGGATAAACAGTATAAGCCTGGTATTCAGAAGAGAGATCTCAGCTACAGGCATAATTTAGGACTTGTCAGCTCATAGATTATAATTAAAATAATTGGAGTCAGTAAGAATAGATTATATATGTAAGGCAGTAGTGATCTTTTAATAGTAATGAAAAGAGTAAGGCTTGGGAGATTTTTTTGATGATAAAGTACTTTATTCTAATATGCTAAGTTATGTGTATATAATTTGCTTAAATACACTGGGTTAGGAAATCATAATGAGAAATTGGAAGAAACAAAATGTGGCCTCTAGTCTCACTTTGCCAAATGCTCTTGAATCATGCATGTAAGCTCCTGGCTTTGGATTTCACATGTATAGAAAAAGGTTCTCTCACATAAATGTCAGTATCTTCATATATCTCTATAATTTCCTAACTGAATTCCTAGATTGAGATATGAAAAAGTAAAAAAGGGAAATACAAAATTTTATGCAAAGTGAGACCACAATTATGTACAAGGTTAGTTTAAGAAAAAAGAGTGGAAAAAAATAAACCGAAATGCTCTCACTGATTACTTTTGTTTGTTTGTTTGTTTTTGACCTCTGGCAAGTATATGGATCAAACCCTGGACCTTACTGTTATCAGTACCATGCTCTAACCAACTGAGCTATCTGGCTAGCCCTCATTGGTTACTTTTGGGTGGAGGATGCTGCATATTTTTTTCCTTTTTCTTGTTTTCAGTTTTAAAAATAGTGAACATGTATTTTGTAATAAGCTGTGTATTTCTGTAGGAATGAAATATTCGTAAACTACATATAAGGTGATTATAAGACAAAGAATTTCAAACATTGAATATAGATTGAGTATTCCTTATGAGTATATGAAATATACTCATATAATATCACCTTATATGAAATATTCATATAAGGTGATTATAAGACAAAGAATTTCAAACATTGAATATAGATTGAGTATTCCTTATCTGAGTATCCCTTATGCTTGGGACAGGAAGTGTTTTGGATTTTTTAAGATTTTGAAATATTTGCAGAATACGTACCCGGTTGAACATCCCTAATTCCCAAATCCAAAATCTGAAATGCTCCAGTGAGCATTTTCTTTGAGTGTCATGTTAGTACTCGAAAAGTTTTGGATTCTGGGTTTTTGAATTAGGAATGCTCAATCTGTGTAAACATTTATTTTTTGCTACCAATGTAGTGGTCAGCCAATCCTTGAAAAGTTTTATCTATACGAATTCATTATATTGAGCCTATATGTTGGAAAACAGGGTAGGTTATGGTTATGTTTTTTACCCCTTGCAGGTTGCTATATGCTTGATAGCTGCTTTCACTGGCAGTGAACTGATTAGAAGGGGCTTTTTGTCAAGGTGGATGTGAAACTGTGGAATTTCCAGCTTCTCTTACAAAGATGATGTTTTAAGAATAATGAAAAGTTTCATTACTTACTCACTTTTTCACTAAAATAGCTAGTGTTTTTTATTTCTACTACAGGTTGAGCATTCCTAATCCAAAATGCTTCCAAATCCAAAACTTTTTGAGTACTGACATGACATCATCACAAGCGGAAAATTCCACACCTGACCTCATGTGACAGTTTGCAGTCAAAACTTTCATTCACAGAGCTATTAAACATATTATATAAAATTACCTTCAGGCTATGTCTATAAAGTGTATATGAAATGTAAATGAATTTTGTGTCTAGACTTGGGTCCCATCCCCAAGATATCTCATTATATACATGTATATATTTATTTATGTAAAGGGGTGTTCTTTAAAGATTTTTTAAAGATTAGTAAACAAAAAGAAGTCAGAAGGAACCAAATCAGGACTGTAAGGTGGATGTATAATTTCCCTTTGAAACTCTCACAAAATTGCCCTTGTTTGATGAGAGGAATGAGCCAGGAGCATTGTCGTGGTGCAGGACTCTCTGGTGAAGTTTTCCTGGGTTTTTTCTGCTGTAGCTTTAGCTAAAACTGTCTCTGAACACTCTCACAGTGAGCAGATGTTATCGTTTTTTTGGCCCTTCAGAAAGTTAACAAGCAAAATGCCTTGAGCATCCCCAAAAACATGTTTGATCTTTGCTCTTCACCAGTCTTTTGCTTTGACTGGACCACTTCCACTTCTTGGTAGCCGTGGCTTTGATTGTACTTTGTCTTCAGGATTTTACTGATAAAGCCATGTTTCATTCCCTGTTACAATTCATTAAAACTCTTCTCTTGTCTACAGCTGATCTGGGCTCAACAGTTTTGTTACCCACTAAGCAGGAAGTTTGCTCAACTGTAATTTTTCAGTCATAATTGCGTAAGATGAACCAATTGGAATGTCTATGGTGTTGGTTATTGTTTCTGTTGTTAATTGTTGGTCCTCTTCAATTAGGGCACAAACAAGATTAATTTTTTCCTTGCAAATTGATGTGGATGTTCTGCTGCCATGGGCTTCATCTTTGATATCATCTGGTTCCTTCTTAAAGCAAGTTATCCATTTGTATACTGCTCATTTCTTTGGGGCATTGTCTCCATAAACTTTTCATAAAACATGGTCATATCATCATTCTTCTACCATAAATTTGATATTTGTTCTTGCTTCAATGTTAGCAGAGTTCATGTTGCTCTGGTAGGGACTCTTTTCAAACAGATATCTTATCTTTCTTAGTTCCTCAAACTAGATCTTGTACAGACATGTTATAACAAGTCA